>NC_073696.1:161895792-162110792 GCF_029784165.1 Wyeomyia smithii | reverse complement strand
GTGCAAATTTGTAAGCGCGGAAGACCACCGTTGTTCCCCGAGGAACCAGAACGGGCATTCGAAAAGTATTGCTTGCTATGCTCGGACAAGTTCTTCGGTCTAACATCCAGAGACATTCGTGTGCTTGCACCACAATTCGCGAACCAGCTGGGGATTCCGGTTCCCGACAATTGGATCGCGAACGCAAAGGCAGGCCCTGTTTGGTTTCGGAACTTTCTGCGCCGAAGGCCGAACCTGTCGATGCGTTCACCCGAGGCGACCAGCATAGCCAGAGTCTCTGCTTTTAATCCCACAAATGTGGGCAAGTTTTTCGATCTTCTACGCACAGTAGCCGAGAATATAACGTTCGAACCAAATTCCATCTGGAATCTGGACGAGACTGGAGTGACAACAGTTCAGAAACCTCAACGAGTTGCCAGTCGCCGTGGAGTCAAACGTGTTGGTCGAGTAACTTCGGCCGATCGGGGCCCGTTGGTTACGATGGTACTTGCGGTTTCCGCCACTGGCAATAAAATGCCACCATTTTTCGTTTTTCCTCGAAAACGTTTCCATCCACACTTTCTGGATGGTGGTCCAACGGGATGCGCTGGAGCGGTGAGCAATACAGGGTGGATGAATGCAGATATTTATCTGGATGTTCTCCGACACTTTAAAGCATTTACGCGAGTGTCCAAAGAAAACCCGCTTTTGTTGGTTGTGGACAACCACGGTTCACACAGAAGTCTACCTGCAATCGAGTTTTGCAGGGATAATGGCATTCACCTACTTACAATACCACCCCATTGATCTCACCACTTACAACCCTTGGACGTGAGTGTGTTTTCGCCGTTCAAGCACGCAATGAATGTGCTGTGCGACGAATGGACATACAGGCATCCCGGAAAGCCGATGTCTATTTTTGACCTTCCGGCTATCATCGACAGCGCTCTCGAACGGAGTGCCACGGAGCGAAACATCAAGGCCGGGTTCCGGGCATCAGGTATTTGGCCCTTCAACCCGGATGTATTCACTGCATTGGATTATGCTCCATCATCAGTGACAGGACCTTCCTTGGTTGACGAAATAATACCAGGATCACTGCTGGACACTCTTTTCAGAATCAGACCAATCCCGCCGGCACCACCGCGTTCTACAGGCAGACGAGGACGAAAACCTGGACGAGCTGCTATACTGACGGACCCCGCTGAAATCGCTCTGATGGTATGTTTTTATTTCTCACGAAGCTCTGTTTGACACTAAATGATTCATTCTCTTCAAAGGAACAAAACATACAAGCGAAGGGAGTAGCCCGACCCACTCAACGGCGAGTAGGCTGACCACGTAAAGCAACTGTGCAGTTTCATCGCCTCGTTAGTGCACCACCAAGACCAACGATAGTGGTGATAAAGAGACCACCTGGAAGACCCCGCAAATCACAGGCTGCAGCGGATAAGAGGCCCGTTGGCCGACCCCGCAAGCCTCCAGTCGTTATACTAAAAAGGCCTGTTGGCCGACCTCCAAAGTCACTAGCCATTGCTAAGAGGCCCGTTGGCCGACCACCAAAGTATCCAACCATTGCTAAGAGGCCCGTTGGCCGACCACCAAAGTATCCAACCATTGCTAAGAGGCCCGTTGGCCGACCTGCTCAAAGTAAAGGCACTGCCATGAGGCCCGTTGGCCGCCCACGCAAGATTAAGAGGCCTGTTGGTAGGCCACCGAAACAACCAGCAACCAAATAAGACATGAATCTGAATAAATAAAATTAATCTCATGTCAAATTATTTTAGTTTTTCTTAATCAGAACAGGTCCGCATTAGATCACTTTCCCCTAATATTTTTTTAAATATGAACTCGTGTTGTGAATTGATAATTGATGATTATGCTTCCTGAAACGACGGAAAGTATCAAAATAGTGTCTTGATCATTCTCTACTGTATTCTTTGGCTGAAGGCTTAAAAATATAAAGCAATTTAAACCTCATATTGGAGGAAATATTCACCGAAACGTATGGTTTCTTTAAAACTGTGTAATGCGCTTCGGTTCTTAACCGTATATCAAGATTTCTATATTTAAAGAGCAACACCTCGTAGAACACCTTACTTTTATTCTTGCTTCATTTTTCCAAAAGAAGTAAGTTAGTCTCCTGGTTTGCGCGTGTGGACAGTACACGTGTGAAAAAATATCAAATGTGAGAACGAAACAAACAAAGCCAAGTAACTTCAACTGCTACAATAAAAAATTTTCACCGCATGTTCTTTCAAAACTATAAAAAGAAATAGAAAATCAGTTTAGACTACTGATCAGTTATCACTTGAACCCTTTTTGTATCCTTGGCTACACCGGTGTTGTTAAACAGAGCATTATTTTGCTGCTTCATTTCATTGAATTTCATTAAAGTTCATTTCGTTCAATTCAAGACATTTCATTTTAAAAACAACACAAATATACAGTCACCCATTCACCCGCAAACGTCGTCAGCGCTCACTGTGCGCTAGCTCAACGTGTAATATACATAGCAAGGAGAATCAGAGTACAAGGAGGCGGAGATGCCACAAAGCAAAAAAGCAAGCAAAAATAAATCGGGGCTACACCGCGCGCTCCATGTAACTTTATAAAAACACCAACGAAGAGATATCACCTGTTTGGTGCTATTCTCTTATTCTTCACGAGCCGAGTCGGCGACCGAAGCAGCTAGCTTGAGTGCGTGTTACCTAGCAAGCAAGAACTCAATTTGCGTTCCGCTCCTAGTGCGGTGCGTGCTTTACCAAGTCTGATAACTCTGTAACCGCTATAATCGTTTCCGTTCCTCCCCATTGATTTGTTGTCTCGAGACTATTTAAAAAGTGTGTTATTTTTGCTTCTAATGTGTTTCCGGGCACGCTAACTTCGGGATCGGTTAGCTGTGTTTCTAGCATTACTAGAAATCTTTCCCTGTGTTCCTTTATGTGGTTTACAACGTTCCTGCGTAACTCCCACATAAGATCATAGTGTTGTTCCGATTTTCTGTTTGTGCTATATAGTTAACTGACGATTGCTGAGAAAAGGCAATGACCAACCCTTTCCATTAATCTCACTAACACTTTACCATCATTGTAGTTCGTCACTTCCATTTTGATCACTGTCTTGAGATATATTTTCTACAATATTAAGCTGCTGTAAAACTGAAGGAATGCGGATTTTGATATATAGCAACTTTGGAGCATAAGTTTGTCACAATAGGGTATAAGATTCTCTTTCTCTCTTCATATTATTCCTGTTAATTATTCAATGCATGTCTTTCATCTGCGTTTACCTACACCCTAACCCGCACCCACACCAGTTTTCGGTGTTGCACGTCGAACAAAGTGTGCGAGAAAAACACGTTTTCGCTGTGCCTCTGATTCTCATGTTTGGATACAAACCTACATTTTCCGCGCTGTATGTTTGCACAAATTTGTGAACATTGTTCTAGCTAATGTTTTCTTCTGAGCAAGTAACAATCTAGTATGCTAGGTTCTAAGTTTTGGCTGTACAAGCGGCGTTGCATTTTGAATCATTTGTAGGTACCATGATGTGTAGAACATCATGATTTGTAGTATTACCTATGTTTGATTACGACGTTCTCAAGTGAGCCGCAGTATTTTGGGTAGTCAATGATTTTATTATTGCACCTTTATTTGTTTCTTTTGCAAGGCTGCATGCGAAACGAGGCGTGATATAAAGATTAATGTAATAATATTTTTACAAGGAAATAGACTTAAATGCTGTATATAAACTGTATTACTCTGGTTCAATTTGCAGGACAAAAGACAACTCCGTGTTCAATATTTAGAAATTGAAAAAAATTCATACCGGAATTCACAACCTAATTTTTGATATTACATCCCTTTTACATCAGGTCGGCTTGGAGCCTATCCGAACTAAGAACCAAAAACATTATTTCAAGTAAAGCGTCCAAAGTTTATTCACTCCGTACCTATGTTTTCTGAAAGCTGCTACTGAGGATTTATGTTATTATATCATTATGAACAGTTCAAATGATTTCGTTTTTTCTTGAAAGATAGATTATCAATTTTGATTTCCGCCAGGGTTAATACCTCAATAACCTTTTCCCAGCGGAGAAAAATCTATTTTTACCACTAAAAATGAACTCCAAACTCTTATTAGTCATCAACTATATGCAATTGACACAAATTGGATTGCAATTTAAAGATCAATCTCTTCTCTAACCATACTGAATAGTTTCTTCGTGCAAATTTTCAAGTATAATTGTTAAACTCAAATCAAAGTTTGAATGTCAGGTAATGGCATATGGCATCACCCGCCGGAAATGGGTTAGAAAATGGCGCTTGGTTCGGTCTGATCGCACGCCGATCATCTCAAAATCACCTTCCATCGTTCTTTGTCTTCAAAGCAAAGGATATTTTTGGCGGTTTTTGTCGATGCAACTGGAACCGAATCTTCAGCCACATGCTAACGTATCACGTGTGCCAAAACAGTGAAGACATAGTACACTGTGATTTCCTTACAGTCCGATGGCTTCATACCAGGCGAGACGTACGATGCAACGAAAAAAAGCACCTGCCAATTTAGCACCAACAGGCACCGTTCTGTTTTACAAATTTTAAAACCTATGTGCACAAATTTTCGAACATCGTGTTCAGAACGCATGTCATCTCAACATGTTTATGTGTATCCCATATTCGGGTTTGTTAGTAGGAAACGGTGAACTACGATGGAAATCGCGCGCTCGTTCAACAAAAACGTAGGATTTTCACACGGCGTGCACATGTGGGCATGTTTTGCGGAAGACTGCCACACATACACATACTCGCACTCACACACCCACCCATATTTTTGCATCCACACACATCTTTGCACGCATACATCCGTCTTTGCACACACACCCGTCTTTGCACGCACACACGTCTTTGCACACACACATGTTTTTGCACACACACGTCTTTGCACCCACTTACACGCGTGTACAATCGGACGTGTACATCACTCACTTCTTGCACACACCCACCCACACACTCTCCCATATATATGTGCGTGTACTCCATTACATTCATAATCATATCGTCGACAAGGCTAAATCAGAAAACATATCTCAGATACATCTAATTACTGGTTGAATGTTAGCTTAGAGGAGATTGGTAACACAGTCATATGATTGTTATATCAAAAGCCCTCTCGGCCCCTCAGTAGAAAGCAAGTTTTATTTGTGACAAAGACCAATTAAAACTACTTAATCTGTTAAGGACGGTATTCTTCGATCTGAGATTACCATGTAATCGGTACCTTTCACACTGTTGCAGGTATACCTACTCACCAAAAATTATTCAAGCATTCAGACCAGTCATCGTCATCAGCATACATACTCCGTCTCTTACACGGCCGTTTCAGTGAAAAGAATCTAATGAGCATTAGTGACTTATTAGATCACATAAAGAGTGCATGTTTCATGCTATTAGGTTAAGTTTTAACTTTTCTTTGTTGTTAATTATGACAGTAAAGCTCATGAGAGTCTGCCAAAGAACGTATGAGGTTTTTTGCAATTGCTATCTAGGCATGCAACTTTATTAGTAGGATTATTCGGAACCGGCAGAGAAGTTTAATTTGTTATTTATAAGTGCATCATTCTAGTAATCCAAATATTGCTAATTGCAAAACCGTCAAGCCCTTCAACCTAGGGGAGGGGGTTTTGCTGATAAAAACCTTATCAATACATAAACGTATAACTTTTTTGGTATGTTCACCTTTATAGCTATTGTATGCCTTAAAAAATGCAACACATTTTAGTTCTTCAATTAAAAATACAATTGTGTCATCATTTTTTTTCACTATATGTTTTGTTTCGCCATCAAATAATTTGTTACACATCTCATTTTTTTGAAGTAGAATACTTCTCTCAGGAAGTTCAGCTACATAGGGATGTGAAATGAAAATCTAAAACTGAAAAAAGTGAGAAATATGTCCAATTTCAAATGCTAATAAATCGGTTAGTATTAGATGGATTTCCTTCGGTCTTGCAGCAATAGATTGGAAAATGTTCTAAGATTCTTCCCAAAAGAAGATAATTGTAGTTTTATCACACTATTGTACTATTGAAAATAGTCAAGCCTTGTCAAAACGAAAAATTCGACCTCTGATTGGTCGTTATATGATTGCTTCCTATGCACGGTCGACAGAATCATATACCTTGCAATTTAAAACATGCTATTTGGCCTATATAAGAGCCTGTTTCAGCCGAAGCCGCTCATAATAGTTCTAGACAGCGACAACAGCAGTCGTCCTTCCTTAGCAGCAGCACTAGCAGTGCAGTGGATACCAGCGATGGCGGAAAGCGGCCACAGCTGTGGCGTAGCAATGGATAGCGCACTAGTTGCAGCGGATTCCAGCAACGATAGCAGCTGGGCCAGCTGATGCAGGGACAATGGATACCTATGGTAGCGTATAGCGGCCACAACTGTGGCATGGCTATGAATAGCGAACTAGTTGCAGCGGATCTCAGCATCGATAGCGGCTGATGCAGTGAGGCACTTTAGTGAGATGCAGTCTCTGTGCGATAGTGGGCACTAGTAAATGCATTCAATGAAAAGTTGACTCATTTTGACAACACGTGAGCCGTCTAGTTTTGAGTGTTATATCAGCATTTCATTGTTTACTTTATCACAAGGAATACTTTATTCGCCCTGTCAGTGATAACGCAAAGATATGATCGGCATCTTATCCGATACTAAAATGAACAACAAATTGTCATCAAGTTTTTTTAAAAACTTGATTGAAGAGTTTATATTTTCTAATGAGTTAATTCGCATTTTAAAATTTGTAAAAGTTATAAATTTTACTTCATCTCCGTGTCTCAAAACGTACTGAATTATCTTTTGCTTCAGTCATGAGCACGACATCCGAAAAAATTTCATCTCAAAATTTAAAAATTGTCAAGCCCCAACCATGACAAGCAACTTACTATATTATTGAAAATGGTCAATCCTTGTTGAAGCGCAAAATTTGATTGATCTGATTAGTCAACGTTTATTTACTAGAAAAAATGACTGACACGCAAGCAGCCAGGTTATCTTTCTTGTAAAAGTATTCTACTTCAACCTTGCGGTCGTGGCTTTGCACACAACCCTCCTGTTATTTTGTTTTTAAAGAGGCTTTGCCTAATGTGGCATTCGCCTTTGTTTATTGCTATAATTTTGTGACTTATTCACAAATGTTATATTTGATTGTACATATCAATATCTTTGAGATTTTAAAATTTTTTCTTCCATTTTTTTGTTGTCACTTAGCATACTTGTAATGTTAATAGGTAGTCCAATTCTCTTCCTTTCCTTATTATATTTAGAGCAATCGAGTAATAAGTGGTTGACCGTTGTTGGTTCGTTGCAGGTATCACACATTTTAGGGGTTTTCTTCTCGAAAAGATGTTTTTGACTAAACCGAGTGTGTCCCAGGCGTAGTCTAGTAAGGACAATCTGCTCTCGCCTTGTTCTTCTGTCATTCCATTTTTTGGTGGTTTTCTTGACGAGTCTTATGCCTCTCGCTTCTGTGGTATTCCAGGTATTTTGATGTTTTATCCGCAATATTCTTTTGCACCAACTAACCGCATCTTGTGCAGGGACCGAGTGACGTATCAGCTCAGCATTTTGTCCTTCTCGATTCTCATATTTAACTATCAACCCTGGGCGAAAAGTGGTTCTATTAATTTTCATGTGATTTATCAATGTTATTGTTTCTGGAAAATCGAAAAGTAGCAAAGAATATTCACAGTGTTGCTTAAAAATTGAATTTGAAGATAGTATTGTTACATTATTCAGATCGTAAGTATGATTGATGATCGCAGAAATTTGTTTGAGATTAAAACCACATGCATAAGATCTTGTTAATTTCATCTATCGTAATACTTTTTTACAATTCACGATATCATTGAAAATTAACTTATTAAGCATTGGTGCAATGCCCTCGAGAATGTCATGCATTGGATCCATTGTGTTATTAGTAGCGATATGAAAAAAATTCAGCTTGTGTAGTGCACAATTTCCCACAATACCTAAATCTGACGGTAGTTTTGATTTGCTTTGAATTGCTTGAATGTCCGATTGTACAGTTTGTACTGTTCTTAAAGCAAATGATTCTTGAGAATCATTTGCTTCAAGAAGGAGGTTTAAAGCATTTCAGGGCATGTAACACATACGGCAAAACATTTTAGCTTGGGGTCCCATCAAACGAAATATATCGTGCATAGCCAGTGTATCTCCGATCACATGAACCAATACTGCTCGTAAAACTAAGTCCTTCCCATTGTCTATTTGGATTTTCACGCCAATTTCTGATTTCAGCAGAAGAAGATCCTGAATCAAAGGACAAAGCACTCGTTCGTATTCATATACCTTCAAATCAGCAGCACTAACTGGAGTGTTAAATAAATCCGGTTCAACTCAGAGTTCACGATGGAGTCAAAATTCTCAATTTCAAAACAAAATATAGTCATTTTTTCATTCCTTTACAGGAGCTCAACGAGTTTCGGTGCTCCACATCGTCAAGATGCAATGAAAGTCTAAGTGCTTCGGGGTAATTTTCAAAAAACGGATGATGTTGAAATCTAGAACCATCCTTGAGCCCGTACAGAATACTTTTTTCGGTTTTTTCTTCCTCAATCATTTTTCTTGCTCTATTATTTTGCATGATTAGTGCTAGCGTATCTTTTACAGAAATATAATGAGCAACATGCTTCACTTCCTTCGTCTTTTGACTTACTCGTGCAGGGTGCGACTATCTTTTGATAAACTGCGTGCGATACTCGTAACTTTCCTTCTACCTAGAACCTCTTCTTTTGAATCGGGTAAAGCATAACCCGCCAGTTCAGATAAATACGCCAAACTGTCTACTGGTCTTCTAACCTCGCCAAATACATTTCCCAACGACATCTTATTGATGGTTTCCTGAGCATGAATATCATCATGACTGATGCTTTTAACTTCTAGAAATGATTTGAATAAACCCATGAAGTACATCTCATACCCGTGCAGTCGTAATCATTGATCATTTCAATTATTTGTTCAGTAGAAATTCTCGTTTTGGAAAACATATCGTTTGTAATGTTCGAATAGTCGGGGTTCGGATCAGTCTCGTCTGGAATTGTTGATTTTCAGTCGTAATGTTCGGAAATGTTCGGAATTTGATAATGCGTCTGTACTGTCGTCAAGCTGTGGTCCGTGAGATTTTTTTATATGGCATTTCAAATCTTTAAATCGTGAATATAAAATGTTACCTTCAGAGCACCTGAATGGTAATTCATTAATTTTGCTGGTGTTTAAATTGTGAACATTTACGAAATGCGATTTTATTTCATCAACATAACCGTGCACAAGCACTCTGCACGAAAGGGAGATGACAACGAAATCCTTAAAATAAAATCGGAATATAAATGGTTCGCTTAGTCGTCTGTCTTTCAGTAACGCAAACGGTAATGCATAGTGAATGTGTGCAAGGTGTATGTGTGTATGGTGTATGTGTGTATGGTGTATGTGTGCATGATGTATGTGTGCATGATGTATGTGTGCATGGTGTATGTGTTAATGATGTATGTGTGCATGAAGTATGTGTGAAAGATGTATGTGTGAAGATTTAGGATTTAAAATATATTTTGAACGTAGCCACGACAGGTCAACTATTTTTAAATAAAGTTTTTACTTGGCATCGAGTAACGCTTTAACCTGTTCCATTCTTTCGCCTTCGGAAACAATACTTGCAACTGAGGAAACTTCCACAAAAAAAGAATGAAGTTTATAAAACTCCCACTGGAAAGTAAAACTTTTTATACAAATAATATTGCTGTTGGAAATTTTTGACATATATATACACGTATATATATACACGTATATATATATATATATATATATATATATATATATATATATATATATATATATATATATATATATATATATATATATATATATATATATATATATATATATATATATATATATATATATATATATATATATATATATATATATATATATATATATATATATATATATATATATATATATATATATATATATATATATATATATATATATATATATATATCTAAATGATGAAAACTTGTTCCGAATTTTTCCGATCAAAGGCAAAAAAAATCGTTAGTCACTAAAACTCACAGAAAACCTCTCAGAATCTCAGAAGGGCGGGAAATATCAAGGGTTGGTTTTTAACGTTTTATAACTTTTCCAGTTGATTTTCGTTATTGCCATGGCATAGTGACAATATGGTTTTGTCCTGAACAAAAATTCTCGCAAAACCTAATGGCCAACCATTTTTCAGTTATCTTTTTTTTTTCAAACATACATGATACCAATTGTTTTTCACGTGACCATGTGACATAAAGCTGTTTATGCGAGAATATGCATGTTTTAGGTTTAATGCCACCAGTTATCAGGGCTTTGGGCATTATCGAATATCACCCAACTGCGGAGCGCGAAGGTACATACAGACATTTGAAATTAAATAGTAAATTGGTAGGTACACGGAGCTTCGAAATTTTCGCTTCAATGACATTAATATTTCATCTGCTTCTTGAGGCAGATGCAATTGACACTTCGCACTTCGGCACAGTGCAATTGACACTTCACAACATTATAGTTTTCAATTCAACATTCAACAATTAATTGTTAATCCAGAGATTTGTAGGAATGCAATAGTGCCTATTTAACGAAACATGAACAGAAATCAATGTTTTTTGAGAAGCAAAAACTACACGTTTCTTTTACCAGCTAACAGAATCATTGCAGCATGAGCAAATGTCAATGATCTAAGTCAAGCAGGTATTAGACAAAGCAAATATTTGCTATTTTTTAATACAGATTTAATTTTGTGCAAATAAAAATAGCAAATATTTGCTTCGTCTAATACCTGCTTCAGTGTGCATTTTAGAGAAAATTGAACAGATTGATTAGATCCGAGGAACGGAAAATTAAATCATCGCACATGTAGTGTTATTCTATATATATATATATATATATATATATATATATATATATATATATATATATATATATATATATATATATATATATATATATATATATATATATATATATATATATATATATATATATATATATATATATATATAGAATAACACTACATGTGCGATGATTTAATTTTCCGTTCCTCGGATCTAATCAATCTGTTCAATTTTCTCTAAAATGCACACTGAAGCAGGTATTAGACGAAGCAAATATTTGCTATTTTTATTTGCACAAAATTAAATCTGTATTAAAAAATAGCAAATATTTGCTTTGTCTAATACCTGCTTGACTTAGATCATTGACATTTGCTCATGCTGCAATGATTCTGTTAGCTGGTAAAAGAAACGTGTAGTTTTTGCTTCTCAAAAAACATTGATTTCTGTTCATGTTTCGTTAAATAGGCACTATTGCATTCCTACAAATCTCTGGATTAACAATTAATTGTTGAATGTTGAATTGAAAACTATAATGTTGTGAAGTGTCAATTGCACTGTGCCGAAGTGCGAAGTGTCAATTGCATCTGCCTCAAGAAGCAGATGAAATATTAATGTCATTGAAGCGAAAATTTCGAAGCTCCGTGTACCTACCAATTTACCATTTAATTTCAAATGTCTGTATGTACCTTCGCGCTCCGCAGTTGGGTGATATTCGATAATGCCCAAAGCCCTGATAACTGGTGGCATTAAACCTAAAACATGCATATTCTCGCATAAACAGCTTTATGTCACATGGTCACGTGAAAAACAATTGGTATCATGTATGTTTGAAAAAAAAAAGATAACTGAAAAATGGTTGGCCATTAGGTTTTGCGAGAATTTTTGTTCAGGACAAAACCATATTGTCACTATGCCATGGCAATAACGAAAATCAACTGGAAAAGTTATAAAACGTTAAAAACCAACCCTTGATATTTCCCGCCCTTCTGAGATTCTGAGAGGTTTTCTGTGAGTTTTAGTGACTAACGATTTTTTTTGCCTTTGATCGGAAAAATTCGAAACAAGTTTTCATCACCGGGGCGTACTTAAACGATAGCCTTCATTTTTTTAAATATTTTATGGAATAGTTCTATGCGATTTTCGTATTGGTTTCTTTTGATTCCATTTAAATTCAACGTCGGTTTCTGTTTATTTGTTCTGTGACTGTTTTTCAAGAAAGAAGAAGACACTGTCGGTACGTAATAAACATAATAGATTAAAAATAATAATGTGTTTTTGCAAGAATTCTGAGGAGTATTCATACTGGTTTCAGTTGGCTTCGAATAATTTTCTTCCACATGTAGTGGGAATGCTTCCTAACGAAGATGCCGCTAAGGGTATTTTATAAAAGGAATGTTCCCTAATCTACATGATCAAACTGATTCTTGCATATCTTCCAGTTGACTTTGACAAATTTCTGCTGTTGTCGAAGTGTTTTTTGTTCAGATGAAGTTGTTGTAAGTGGAATGTTCAAATACTTAACATGCCGTTGAATTAAAATTAAATTCGTTGTTTTTGTTCCAGTTTTGCGAGTTAAGGCACGAGTAGTAGCAGGTCAATAAAAGTGTTAGGCTCCGCAACACTGAAGATAGAATATTAAAAAGTCAGGAAATATACGAGTCGCGAAGGGAAGTTGATCGGTTAAGAACAAGACGAGCTCGAAATGCACGACGTTCGACACCCCATATATCTCAAAATCGTCAGTTACACACTTAGTTTCCATAGTCTTTAAACGAGTCTTGAACAAAAGAAAAATAAAGTATAATAACTTGAACACTTAATTGAGAGAAAAATGCTGATCAAATATTTTCAAATACTACTACTTTATAGATTCACGGTCAAATTTACCACCGAACAGATGCATTGCTGCCACTACCCGATGGCAAATGTCCTTGAAGCGACAATTCTGATAGGAAACTACAAAGGAGAAGTAGTAATTATCCCGCGTATCTCGATTACTCCTACCGATTTGCCGTTAAATTTTAAACGTCTGCAATTTCCCGTGCGTCGCGTATTCGCGATGACTATTGATAAAACCCAAGGACAGTCACTGAAAATTTGTGGCATAAACTCCGAGTATTCATGGTTCTCACATGGACAGCTCTATGTCGCATATTCACGTGACCCTGACCCCGACATTGTGGAATATATAGAATTTAGTGGCTAGGGCCGCCTTGATCACTTTCACATGTTTCGTATATTCCGAATTTTAAGCTTGAATTATTTAGAATTCTGAAGTTTTTAATAAAATCTGTTCCAGTGAGATTGGCCAGGCAGAATGGTATTACATACTATATTTGCATTAAGCCAAGCTTTTGAATAATTGAAAAAATAATGTAATAATTTCCTTCAGAATATTTAAAAGAATGACTGTTTATTTTCAGAAATGTATTGAAATGATTTGATTATGGTTGAAAGGTGCTTCATAATGTTCAATGAAATAAAAACGTAGAATTTTACGAGCGCAGGATTGAAAAAAAAACTAAAACAAGTCAGAGCCGAAACATATCGTAGGTATGTTTTTTAGCAGCAGTTAGATATTTCAGTTTTTGCAATACAACAGTCAATAAAACTCAAGGCGGCGGTACGAAGTTTGCCGGGTCAGCTAGTATATATCATTCCGCGTCGAACACTCGACAGAAACGGACGTGCAAAGTGGTCGTTCTATTACAATCCGGTCCGTGTGTACGAATAGCCAAACAAAAGAGTGTATTATTCGCGCTAAAGGCCAACTAGATTGTGAGTTGTGTCGGTACGTTCTGTACCCGGCTCGCAACTTTGGCTGTATTGGTGCAAAATACCAGCTGCAGTTTTCGATCTGTGCACAGTGAATAGACCTTTCTAATTCAAGGCCATCATTTGACAGTCGAGTCGTGTCGCTGTGCAGAGTGATCTCACACCCGGCTCACTGCTGGTGGCTGTATTGGTGCTGCTGTACTGGTGCTGCTGGCTGCTTTGGGTGCAGCTTCGAACGATCGGACAACCACTGCTGGAAGGAAGAAGTAAATAGGTACGTGTTCTTGTCGGCGCTGGTGCGCTACATTTAGCGCGATGGATATAGATCCCTTACCTCCCGTGCCACCATCCCCGAGCCCCCCTGACCCTGACCCTTCTGTTACCCCCTCCCCTGTTCATTCTCCAGTCCCCCCTCGCCCCAGGCTTTACCCGGACGGATCTCAACAGGGCAGCTATACTGTTTATTTTCGTCCAAAGGCAGGAATGAATTCAAAGCGATTAAACATACTGCAAATTTCTAAAGACCTGACGAAGGGGTACAAGGCCGTGACCGAAATTTCCAAGGTCCGCCCTAACAAGCTCCGTGTCGTGGTCAGTGATCTGACACAGGCCAATGCTATCGCTTGCCCTGAGCTCTTCACACGCGAGTATCGCGTTTACATACCCGCACGAGACGTGGAGATCGACGGTGTCATAACCGATTCGAGTCTGTCTGTCGAGTGTATCCTAAAAAGCGCAACCGGTTGCTTCTAAAATACCGAAACACAGGCGAAGATTTTGGATTCTAAGCAATTGCGGTCCATGTCTCTCGTCGGCGGTAAAAAAGTTTACACTCCGTCAGACTCGTTTCGCGTTACGTTTGCCGGATCTGCACTCCCTAGCCACGTCTCGATCGACCGGGTTCGTCTGTACCCCGTACCCCGTGTTATGAATTGCACCAATTGCAAGCAGTTAGGCCACACAGCCGCCTACTGCTGCAATAAGGCACGATGTAGCAAGTGTGGGGAGACTCATGCGGAAGATTCTTGCAGTGTTAATGCTGAAAAATATATTCACTGTGGGGAAAACCAGCATGAGCTCTCCACATGCCCGGTGTACATGCAGCGCAGAGATAAAATCAAGCGGTCACTTAAGGAGCGTTCAAAGCGTTCTTATGCTGAGATGCTGAAGAAGACCGTGACCACTTCTACCATAACATCGAACCCCTTTGATCTGTTGTCCTCTGATGAAACCGATTCTGACGATTCATCAGCGGGAACATCTTATGCCAATCCTGGGGAGTCTAGGAAGAGGAAAAATGTTTCTTCTCCTAAACTTCCCCGTAAAGGTCCTAAGATTTCCCAAAGTGTAATGAAAAGTACGAACAAACCAAACAGTGCTGCGGAAAAACCGAAGCAAACTCCTCCTGAGCTTGCAAATTTAAAGTCCCAGAAGGAGTTCCCAGCACTGCCAGGAACATCTAAAACCCCAGTTGTTCCTTTTGCACATCCAGTTGATGAAACAAACTCTGGATTAGTGAAATTTTCTGACATTGTGGACTGGATTTTTGAAAATTTCAATGTACCCGATCCAATTAAAATTTTTCTTACAGCATTCCTCCCAACAGTTAGATCATTTTTGAAGCAGTTGACTGCCCAATGGCCCCTCCTTGCAGCGATTGTATCCTTCGATGCCTAATTCAACTGCGTATATGAAGGATTCTATCTCTGTCTTAAAGTGGAATTGTAGAAGTATTTTACCAAAAATTGATTCGTTTAAAGTTTTGATAAATAAAAACAAATGCGATGCATTTTCCCTTTGTGAAACTTGGCTTACTTCAAATATTGATCTCAACTTCCATGATTTTAATATTATTCGCCTTGATCGAGACACCCCATGTGGAGGAGTACTTTTAGGGATTAAAAAGTGCTATTCTTTCTATCGTATTAACCTCCCCTCGATTCCAGGCATCGAAGCTGTCGCATGTCAAATGACAATACATGGTAAAGAGCTTTGTATTGCCTCAATATATATTCCTCCCAGAGCACAGGTTGGGCAACGGCTGCTCTTTGATTCAATAGAACTTCTTCCCTCGCCACGTTTGATTTTGGGAGACTTCAACTGTCATGGCGTGGCTTGGGGTTCCCCTTACAATGATAACCGCTCCTCTTTAATCTATAACCTTTGCGATGACTTCGACATGACTATTTTAAACAACGGCGAAATGATACGTATCCCGGAACCTCCAGCGCGCCCAAGCGCTTTGGATCTATCCTTATGTTCGACGTCGCTACGGTTGGATTGCACATGGAAGGTAATCCTCGATCCTCACGGTAGCGACCATTTGCCTATTCTTATTTCAATTACAAACGGGTCAACTCGCATGCGACCAATTGACATTCCGTATGACCTCACACGGAATGTCGATTGGAAGTTATACGAGGAAATGATTTCAAAAGCGGTCGATTCGATTCAACATCATCCACCACTTGAAGAATACAACCTCCTCGCGGGCTTGATTCTCGACGCCGCGTTGCAAGCCCAAACGAAGAAATATCCCGGCGTAACGATCAAAGAACGGCCTCCCACTCCGTGGTGGGACCAAGAGTGCTCCGATGTCTACACGCAAAGATCCGACGCGTTTTTGGCCTTCCAGAAGGGAGGTATACCCGACGACTATATACGGTATTCGGAGCTTAATACCAAGCTTAAAAGCCTGGCTAAAGCAAAGAAACGCGGATATTGGCGTCGGTTCGTGAACGAGACGTCGAGGGAGACATCGATGAGCACTCTTTGGAACACAGCCCGAAGAATGCGGAATCGCGTAACGGCCAACGAAAGCGAGGAGTCTTCAAGTCGGTGGATATTTGATTTTGCCAGGAAAGTATGTCCGGACTCTGTTCCTGCGCAAAACTTTGTTCGCGATACGTCCCCGGGTCACGACGCGATAGAATCACCTTCTACGACAGCAGAATTTTCAGTTGCCCTCCTGTCCTGTAACAATAACGCGCCTGGGTTAGATAGAATCAAATTCAACTTGTTAAAGAATCTACCCGACAATGCCAAGAGGCGCTTGTTGAACTTGTTCAATAAGTTCCTGGAGCAAAACATTGTACCGCAGGATTGGAGGCAAGTGAAGGTGATCGCCATCCAAAAACCAGGGAAACCAGCTTCTGATCACAACTCTTATAGGCCGATTGCAATGCTATCCTGTATCCGGAAATTGATGGAAAAAATGATACTCCGTCGTTTAGACCATTGGGTCGAATCAAATGGTCTACTATCAGATACTCAATTTGGCTTCCGCCGCGCCAAAGGGACGAATGAATGTCTTGCGTTGCTTTCAACAGATATTCAGCTGGCGTATGCTCGCAAAGAACAAATGGCGTCTGCGTTCTTGGACATTAAGGGGGCTTTTGATTCCGTTTCTATTGACATTCTTTCGGGTAAACTTCACCGACAAGGATTTTCTCCAATTTTGAACAATTTTTTGCACAATTTGTTGTCCGAAAAGCACATGCATTTTACGCACGGCGATTTGGCAACTTTTCGCATTAGCTACATGGGTCTTCCCCAGGGCTCATGTTTAAGCCCCCTTCTTTACAACTTTTATGTAAATGACATCAACGAATGTCTGGCAAATTCATGCACGATAAGACGACTTACAGACGACAGTGTAATCTCTGTTACAGGAGCCAAAGCTGCCGATTTGCAAGGACCATTGCAAGACACCTTGGACAATTTGTCTGCTTGGGCTTTACAGCTAGGTATCGAATTCTCTCCGGAGAAGACTGAGATAGTAGTTTTTTCTAGGAAGCATGAACCTGCTCAGCTTCAAACTCAATTAATGGGTAAAACGATTTCTCAGGTTTTGGTACACAAATATCTTGGTGTCTGGTTCGACTCTAGAGGCACCTGGGGTTGTCACGTTAGGTATCTGATGAAAAAATGTCAACAAAGAGTGAACTTTCTTCGTACAATAACCGGACAATGGTGGGGAGCCCACCCAGGAGACCTTATAAGGCTTTACCAAACAACGATACTGTCTGTTATTGAGTACGGGTGTTTCCGCTTCCGCTCCGCAGCAAACACACATTCGATCAAACTGGAGCGAATACAATATCGTTGTTTGCGTATCGCCTTGGGTTGCATGCAATCGACCCATACGATGAGTTTGGAGATCTTAGCTGGAGTACTACCATTGAAAAACCGCTTCTGGAGCCTGTCTTCTCGTATTCTAATCAAATGTGAGGTCTTGAACCGTCCCGTGATTGAAACTTTTGAAAGGTTAATCGAACTTAATTCTCAAACCCGTTTTATGACATTGTATTTCAATCACATGTCCCAAAATATTAACCCTTCTTCGAATATTCCAAATCGTGTCGACTTATCAAATACTTCTGATTCTACTGTGTTTTTAGATACATCCATGATAGGAGAAACTCGTGGAATCCCGGATCATTTACGCGTGCAGCAGATCCCTAAAAATTTTTGAAGTAGAATACTTCTCTCAGGAAGTTCGGCTACATAGGGATGTGAAATGAAAATCTAAAACCGAAAAAAGTGAAAAAAATGTCCAATTTCAAATGCTAATAAATCGGTTAGTATTCGATGGATTTCCTTCGTTCTTGCAGCAATAGATTGAAAAATCTTCTAAGATTCTTCCCAAAATAAGATAACTGTAATATTATCATTCACACTATTGTACTATTGCAAATAGTCAAGCCTTGTCAAAACGAAAAATTCGACCTCTGATTGGTCATTATATGCTTGCTTCCCAAGCACGGTCGACAGGATCATATACCTTGCAATTGAAAACATGCTATTTGGCCTATATAAGAGCCTGTTTCAGCCGGAGCCGCTCATAATAGTTCTAGACAGCGACAACAGCAGTCGTCCTTCCTTAGCAGCAGCACTAGCCCTGTGGTTGGTCACCACGTCTCAGGAGCAGCGCGGTTTTTCTCAACGTGTGTCGCCAGACAGCCATTATTCCCCCCGTGTTGGGGCAGCATGAAGATTGCCATCAGGAAATCCAATTTTGAATATCAAAATGCCTTTTTCAAGGCAAATAAACATATCATTGAAAGTTAATAATTTTTGTCAACGCAAGCAAGCATTCTGTGTTGCATCCTAGTAATTTAAACCTGTCGCACTCGTCGAATTTACTGAATGTAAAATAGATTCCACAGTGCATGTTGTCCGTGTATCTTAATTCCCCCAATGTTAGGGCAGGGCAGCTCAAAGGTTGTAATTAGCAACCGATTTTGAACCGCAAAATGCTTTTTTCAAGGCAAATAAAAAAATAATTGAAGGTTAATAATTTTCTGGCATCAACACAAGCAGACATTCTGTGCGGGATGCAATCAAATTCTGTTGTGGTTGTCTAATTTTTACTTGAGTTAACCCCCCACTGTTGGGGCAGCGCAAGGGCTGTGATGAGCACGGTGTTTATTCGCTGGATACAAAAATCAAATGCGAATTGTGGAACAATTCGTCTGAAGAACATTACAAAATGGTAAAACTGAACAGAAAGGCGTGGCCTATTTCGTAGCACCCTTCGACTATAAAAGAGTGTTTCTGGGCAAACTAGCTACATTCATCAGTCGGATGGTGAGCTGGATGGACCGTCCACAACGTTGACAGCAGATATCAGCACTCAGCAGTAACAGAGGATAGCAGCGGGTTGCGCCTGTGGCTGCCTTCAAATTAAACAAATCACTTGCCCTGTGGTTGGTCACCACGTCTCAGGCCTCTGCCAGGCTGACTTTCGTACGATAGCGGCGGTATTAGCGGTTGATGCATTTACCAACACTTACTCCAGTAAAGCCGTGTCTAATTTTCAATGTGAAAACACCTTTCTATTGTGTTGGTCGTGCGCATTAGACCTCTGCCAGGCTAAACGCGAAAAGCGGCGCGAACCGATTCGCCCGGCCGTAGGTTAATGTACAGTCGTAAGTAGAGCTGTGTAAAAGTATTCTACTTCAATATTGCGGTCGTGGCTTTGCACACAACCCTCCTGTGATTTTTCCAATAAATATCGAAACATCAACTGCGACAATATGTACTACACTGACGGATCACTTCTTGATGGGTCCACTGGCTTCGGTATCTTCAATAACAATTTAACCGTCTCCCATAAGCTCGATAATCCTGCTTCTGTTTACGTCGCAGAATTAGCTGCAATTCAGTACACCCTAGGGATTATCGAAAAAATGCCCACGGACCATTATTTCATCTTTACGGACAGTCTCAGTTCCATTGAGGCTCTCCGATCGATGAAAGATGTTAAGCACTCTCCGTATTTCCTGGGGAAAATACGGGAACATCTGAGTGCTTTATCCGAAAAATCTACTCAGATTACCTTAGCGTGGGTCCCTTCTCACTGCTCGATACCGGGTAATGAGAAAGCGGACTCTTTGGCTAAGGTGGGCGCAACAAACAGTGATATTTATGAAAGACCAATTGCCTTTAATGAATTTTTCACATTTGTACGTCAGAATACGATCATCAGTTGGCAAAATTCTTGGACCAAGGGGGAACTGGGAAGGTGGTTACATTCCATAATCCCCAAGGTGTCGACGAACCCGTGGTTCAAGGGGTTGGATGTAGGTCGGGATTTCATTTGCGTGATGTCCCGGCTTATGTCCAATCACTATAGATTTGACGCGCATCTCCGTCGTGTTGGGCTCGGGGAAAGTGGTATCTGTGCCTGTGGTGAAGGTTATCACGACATAGAGCACGTTGTTTGGTCATGCCATGTACACCGTGACGCCAGGTCTAAATTAATAGCTTCCCTGCAGGCCGAAGGTAGGCAGCCGGCTGTTCCTGTTCGTGATGTCTTGGCGAGTCGTGACCTATCCTACATGTCCCTCATATACGTTTTCCTGAAATCCATCCACGCCCCAGTTTAGTCCTATCCCCTTCCGCCTACATCCAACCGAACGACCGAAAACAGCAATCAGACCCGCACGATACTCTCAAGGCCCGATGGAAACAACCCAATATGCCAGTCCGTAATATCTTGGCCCAGCAGCGGAACAATTTAATATGCTGCTTACCTATGGCAATGAAAATCATCAAACAGCAAACCTGTGCTTTTAATGCAAAATATTCTAGCTTAAAGTTAGATTTAGTTTCAGCTCGTAGTCGGCAGCGAGGATAAAAAATTTGCTTTTAGTTATTAAGATACTTTAGAAAGTAAGCTACCAGATATAATTGGCGCCGTTAAACATTGAATTGTATTTGTGCCGTGTCAAATAAACTATAGATGAAGCTAGAGTATATATAGCTAGAGTATATATATATATTTTTATTCTGGTTCAAACTGGTGGTATGTGATTTGCACTTCAAAATGCTATTCGGTTGCTAATTTATTCAACATGTATCTCGAACGATCCAATTTTATCAAGCAACTTTGAAGTTTTAAGAATTTGTACGTCTTCAAAGAATTCAGCACACGTAAACTGTTTAAAATTAAATATTAAAATTTTTTTTTCCTCATCTATCTAAATATTAAAATTGTCAAATGTTCAACACTATTCACTTTACTCAGGCTTAACCAAGGAAATAATTTACGCAGTGAGCGTTGTGTGGTTAGGTATCGAGATTTATCAGAATTATTCACATTATTGAACATGTATCAAGATAGACAGGTTTAATATATAATCTCCCAGATATTTCAATTCTGCATTATAGATTTTTCCTGATTTTGGGACCGATTACAGGAAACGAGGCGAGCAATTTGCCTCGCCTAGAGTCACTGACGAGCAAAATGTTGTATTAGAAAACGCGAGTGAAACTTGGCTGGTGACAGCTGAGTGGAGCAGTTTCACAGATGAGCTACTCGTGCGAGATCCAGCCGACTCACCATCTATTATATCTAAATTGGTCAGGCGAGTAACTCGCTGCTCACCTCGTTGACTGTAATAGGCCCCTTTATTTCTTTAGCCCGCAAAACGGTCATCACTTCAAATTTTACAATTTTACCTCATAAAATGTTACTTTAAGTATTTTATCGGAAAAAAATGTCCTTTTGTTTTTATTTTTCCAGCGACGAATTCGAACTGGCAACCAGAAATGAAAAAAAAAAATACTGGGCAATCTCCAACAATTTCTAATATCAGGCAAAATTCACGTTTCTGTTAAAAACTTACCGACTTGTGCCTTGAAATATGAGCTTGGTGATTGAAGATAATTGCATGTCTTATGAAAATCAGGACAAATGCTAGAATATGAAAAATAAATCAGGACGCCCAAAGCGAACATCCATAAATGACGTAGCTTTTTTTTAGCTTTTTTTGACTCCCCCCTCCCCCATCGTAGCATTTCGTCACAAAGTCAAGACCCCCTCTAGATAATTACGTAGTTTTATAGCAACCCCCCCCCCTCCCTCTCATGATATTTTTTGCCTGCTTTTAATATCAAAAACACATGAACAAAAAAAAACTAGAAAATAATAAAAATAACCCTAAACAGACAAAACAATGATAAAATAGAACAATTAGAAAAAAACACTTTTTTTTCTTAGTTTCATATTTGCTACGTAGCTTGGTTTGACCCCGTACCCTCCCCCTCGCCACATTTCGTCACAAAACTGCAAACCCCCTCCTCCCCCCTAAAATGTTACGTCATTTATGAATGTTTCCAAATATGATCTCAAAATCAGGACATATCCTGCTAAATCAGGACGGATGATATCCCTAACATCATTCTGCTTCTTGCCTAAAAAAATGGAGGATCACTACGCTGGATATTTCCGGTGAAGGCGTTGAAGAAATAAAAGAACAAACAACCGAACAGTAAACCACACAAAATATTGTAAATTTACAACATGTACTTTTCAAATTAGGCGATTGATTATGCCAGAGATGATCTGCATGAAGTGTCCAGTTAATAGCGCTGAGAAACAAACTTATTAGTGCTGAATGGATTGAGCGTAATAACTAAACATGTTTAGAAATTTTTTACAACAATAAATAATATTATTTTATTTTAGTAATATTTTTTTCACTTTTCGGATGGCGTTGAATTCTGACATTAAGCCTGGATTACACTCTTTTACCAATGGTCAAATATTTGACCTTCTGACATAATGGTCAAATTTATTTGACATCATGGTTGTTGTTTGCCCGTGTTTGCCCCATGTAAAAATTGGAGAGTGTCAAATAATTATCCTTGACCAAATTTTTATCTGTCAAAAAGTGACAAATATTTGACGCTTGGTCAAAGAGTGTACTACAAGCTGCTTTATTTTAACTCTAATTTGATTAGTATCTACTCAGTTTGGTATTCTTACAGGCTTTAGAGTGCTTTTTAGTTGGCAGGCTTGCCAGATCTACGGATTTGTTCACTTACACGGAGAACATTTATATGGGAAATCCGTAGAAAAGATTTCGGGGAAATCAGAAGAAGTCCGTAGAATCTACGGCGAACACCCAACTAATGAACCTCCAATTAACGAACATCCCACGAGCGAATTATCACTATATATATATATATATATATATATATATATATATATATATATATATATATATATATATATATATATATATATATATATATATATATATATATATATATATATATATATATATATATATATATATATATATATATATATATATATAGTAGATTAAGCTTGTATTCATTGAAAAACGTGAAATTGTGGCTTGTTTACATATGGCACATGGGCCCTTTTCACATGTTTAGCGAGAAATGGTAAAAAGTGATAAAAGTCGAAGCAACGAGATGCGATGATTTACAGTTTGGAGGACACAAAAGCAACTTTACACGGGTTTACACGTTTACTAGTGTGCGTAGGTGAAAAGTCACTTATCTCTATACTCAGGGGTGAGTAAACATCATGAATAAAAACTCAAAATTGAGTAAACATGGTAATCATGAAAATTTGAGTAAATGTTTTTTTTCTGTATGGACTTCCCCACTGCGACCAGAATCGTTGATCTATTGTGAGAATGAGTAAATGTTACTCAATCATCCAGCACCCGATTTCTCACTTTTCGACATTTTGCATAATGTCGTTTTCGTTTTTGCGGTGTAGCTACCCCGCAGACTACACTTTGTCCTATCCCTGTTTTTTTTTTACATTTTCCGGACTATCCCGGACTACCCTTTGTCTGTCCCGGACAGTCCGCGCAAGAAACAGAGTGCAGTTTTGAAGACACCAACACATTCACACGTATGTGTCAAAATCAAAAAAAAAATCACAAGTAGGTTGTATGCAAAGCCACGACCGCAAGGTTGAAGTAGAATACTTTTAAAGGAAAGATAACCCGGCTGCTTGCGTGTCAGTCATTTTTTCTAGTAAATAAGCGTTGACCGTTCATTGGCAGTATTGTAATTTCTTTTTGTTTGATATTTTGAATGAAGTTCATTGAATATTTTTAAATTTTGTGCTAATGAGAAGTTGAAGTGCTCCCGGATTGTAATATGCACATATAATACGACATCATTAAACGGGAACGGAACGAAGGCTACGGTTATGCAGAACGCGAATGCCAGCTCGATGCGATTCGCCTTACCGTGGTGAAATGTACAGCTCTTTTTATGGCGAAGTAGAGCTATACATTTCAACAGATTTCGTCTTGCCGAATCGCATCGTGCCGTTATTTGCGTTCTGCATGACCGTAGCCAAAAACTAAGCGACGCAAACACGTAATAATAGTCAGAGTATGCATGTAGATGAAGATCAATAAAGATGAAGATGAAGATAAATAAATAACTTTGGATTATAGCGCAAAACGAGAAAATATTAACTCTTCAAACATTCATTTGTGTTCTTCAAATTTCAGTTGTTCAATTTAATATCCGATGAAATGTCTGTTTATTATCTGATGAAGCTCTTATATAGGCCAAATGATGCATTCCCAATTTACTAGGTTTATAACTCTGCCGACCGTGCTTGGGAAAGCGCGGTATAACGACCAATCAGAGGTCGAATTTTTTGTTTGGACAAGGCTTAAGAATTTTCAATAGTACAATAGTTCGAATGATAAAATTGCAATTTCATGCATTTGGTAGGAATCTTAGAAGATTTTCTAATCGATTGCTGCAAAAACGAAGGAAATCTATCGGAAACTAACCGATTTATTAGCATTTTAAATTTTTCTCACTTTTTTCAGTTTTAGATTTTCATTTCACATCCCTATGTAGCCGAACTTCCTGAGAGAAGTATTCTACTTCAAAATTAAATCTTCATTAATTCATTTGTTGTCCTTATAAAGGACAATTGTTCAATTTATCATAGGATATAGTGTTTATCTTAAATTTCTGTGTTACCTTGATAGTGAGGACTAAGGCGCACGGTCAACACAATAAGAAAGGTGTTTTCACATTGAAAACTAGACACGGCTTTACTGGAGGAAGTATTGGCAAATGCATCTACCGCTAATACCACCGCTATCATACGAAAGCGCGTCGTTTCATGTGGGGAATATCAACAACGAAAACTGACGCGCGTCTAAGCATAACCCGAACTGTTTCGCCGTGCTGCTCCCATTTACTTCCGCATCGGCCTCAGGGAAGTACCGGCTGCATCTGCATCTACCGCTTAGGCTGTCACTATACTGCTATTGTTACCAAAAGCTATTAGCTCTTCAAATAAGTGTTTTTTTTTGTTCTCAAAAGAACAATTGTTCAATTCAAAATCGGATTTACGCAATCGCATCTCTGTAATATTTCCGACAATAATATTCTTCTGAACAAAATGATACAACTTTCCCATTAGGCCTCTGCCATAACAGACGCGAAAAGCGACGCGAACCGATTCGCTCGGCAGTAGGTTAATGTACAGCCATCAGTGGAGCTGTACATTAACCTACGGCCGAGCGAATCGGTTCGCGCCGCTTTTCGCGTCTACCCCTTAGGCCTTAGAGAAAGTTGCTGGCTGATGTATTCACTTCATGCAAGTCTGCTGCTGATGCTTCCCGCTACCACACCTAAACAGCATTTTAGTGAAGGGAGTGTCGTTGCATCAGCTGACCCTGCTACTATCGATGCTGATATACCCGCTGCAACAGCTACGCTATGCATAACCATGCCACACATGTGGCCGCTATACGCTGGCCCAACTGCTGAGCAATTGCTTCGCTTATCCGCAGCCATGCCACAGTTGTGGCCGCTATCCGCTATCGATGGTACCCACTGCACTGCTCCCGCTGCTGCTGAGGGAGGACTGCTGTCGTCGCTGTTCAGAACTATTATGAGCGGCTTCGAATAATACAGGCTCTTATATAGGGATGAAAATAGGAATGAATTATTTTTCGTACGTGGTGGAATGATATAACTTGAAAAATATGTATGACTTCATTCTGGCTCAGGGCGATCATTTGATAAGCTCCACCTCTTTTTTCAGTTTCTAAAGTTTTTCCTCAGTTTCGTAGCACGTTTGTACAAAAATGATTTCTTGTGGATATTCTGTCGAGCCGGACCGATAGCACTCTCATTGAAGCAACAAAATAACATGTTTTGTGTCGTGTTGCGCAGCTTGGTCGAAGAAAATGGTCCCGTCCCCGTGTCGTATGAAAGCAGATTATTGCGTGTTTGACATTGCCGATGGTAGACATGAGTATGAAGGTCAAAATTCCGCTGAGGTATCAAAATATAACCGTTTCAATTTAAGACGCAAGAGCGTAAGTGCTGCGTTTCTGTTATCTGCTGCCATCCAGCACGAGAACAAGCTTAAATTATAACTGGTCCTTCTCAGGGCCACCAACACGTTCTTGAGGCAATGTTGAATTTTTCCTCGCTTGCAAATGCTGAATTTCGCGGTTTTCCGTCTGTTACACATGATGAAAAATTTTAACTACCTCAATCACATAGTTGAAGAGCACCAAAAGGTGCTATTATATTTCACAACAGTAACAACACTGGCAAGTTTGTTCAATTATCATCATTCCGGATAACCATTCGCCGATGATTCTAGATCTCCCGGTTTCTCTAGTAGAATTGCCTGCCATTTCCGAAAATACTGCAGCTACCGAAAACTCCATAACAGCCGCCAGATAGACAGGTGCTTAAGTATCAACGCGCGCAGAACGATCAGCCAGAAATTGAAACCCGGCTTTTCTTTCTTCACGATCAGCAACCAACTAAATTGCTAGGATGCAACACAGAATGCTTGCTTGCGTTGCCAAAAATTATTAACTTTCAATGACTTGTTTATTTGCCTTGAAAAAGGCATTTTGATTTCCAAAATTGGATTTCCTGATGGCAATCTTCATGCTGCCCCAACACGGGGGGAATAATGGCTGTTTGGCGACACACGCTGAGAAAAACCGCGCTGCTCCTGAGACGTGGTGACCAACCACAGGGCTAGTGCTGCTGCTAAGGAAGGACGACTGCTGTTGTCGCTGTCTAGAACTATTATGAGCGGCTCCGGCTGAAACAGGCTCTTATATAGGCCAAATAGCATGTTTTCAATTGCAAGGTATATGATCCTGTCGACCGTGCTTGGGAAGCAAGCATATAACGACCAATCAGAGGTCGAATTTTTCGTTTTGACAAGGCTTGACTATTTTCAATAGTACAATAGTGTGAATAAAAAAATTACAATTATCTTATTTTGGGAAGAATCTTAGAAGATTTTCCAATCTATTGCTGTAAGAACGAAGGAAATCTATCGAATACTAACCGATTTATTAGCATTTGAAATTGGACATATTTTTCACTTTTTTCGGTTTTAGATTTTCATTTCACATCCCTATGTAGCCGAACTTCCTAAGAGAAGTATTCTACTTCAAAATGTGTCAAAATCGGTTTGCTTTGATTATCGTTCTTCGCGTGTCAAACATCAGGTTGAATTTTATTTATTTTATTTTGTTATTTTGTCACTCTGAAGTAAATTGTCAAATTGTTCGTACAGTAGCGCAAATGCGATAAAAGACAATGGCGATAATGACCAGAACAAAAGTGACAGTTACCTCTGGTATTACGCACACCATTGCAACTGCTCGGAATGTGTGTTTTTTTTTTCAGCTGCAAAGCGTAGTCCGGGACGGGATAGTCCTGCCGTAAAAACGAATTCGACATAAGAATACCAAACTGAGTAGGTCTTAATCAAATTAGAGTTAAAATAAAGCAGCGTGTAAGAAACTGTCAAAATGCCAAGCAGGGCTGCCAAGTATACAGATTTTTCTGTATTATATACACTCAAAATATTTTTCACGTTATGATTACCGGAAAAGTTATGTGAATATTTTCCACTGTCATTTTCACGTAGATTTTACGTGATTGTCATTTGAGTTCATCATGATCTGGTGAGATGGTTTATCCTGTGAATATTATTCAGTAGACATATGCGTTTCATGTGATTTTCACGTAGAATTTAACTACCGGCAAAGTGAAAAGCATTTGATTCACGGATAGCTACTACGTTTTATAAAACGTATTAATTTCGATTGTGGTTTCCCAAATTCTTAAGAGAGAAATTAGATTTCAGAATTTTTTGAAATATGTTGCTAGATAAATCGCACGGGGATGCAAAAATTCCAATTCGAAAATGGATTGAACGACATAAAAACTGACAAATATTAAGACATTCACCGTCTATAATTACTGTTAGCTGCTACTGTTTATGTTCAGGTAACTTCTGGATCTTTGAACTGAATCTGTACAATATCTGTAAGCTAAAGATTCCATGTCGAATTATGGTTTTTCCTAAATCTCACTCATTGGCAAGCCATCGATGAAATCAATTTTATGTTCAGAGACCGAATTACACAACAGCTTCGCAATTTTGATTCTTGTATATTTTCGCACGGAGAGTTCATTCTGTTTGACGTTGCCAAGTTCACGTAGATACTACGTGATAAAACATAGTATGCATGTGTTTTTCACGTAGATGTTATGTTTGTCACATAAATCATGAAAACTGACAGAAAATGAATAAGTACAGGAAATTTCACGTAACAATAACGTGAAAAA
The DNA here is from genome assembly GCF_029784165.1 of Wyeomyia smithii. Lineage (NCBI taxonomy): Eukaryota > Metazoa > Arthropoda > Insecta > Diptera > Culicidae > Wyeomyia > Wyeomyia smithii. The sequence continues at coordinate 162,082,147 of NC_073696.1, read as the reverse complement.
TATTTTGAGTGTAGATAAGTGACTTTTCACCTACGCACAGTAGGAAACGTGTAAACCCGTGTAAAGTTGCTTTTGTTTCCTCCAGACTGTAAATCATCGCATCTCGTTGCTTCGACTTTTATCACTTTTTACCATTTTTGGTCGATTATGTTCAGCAGCTTCTTCCGATTTCTGATCACGAATGAAAAAATTCATTCAGAAACAAGTTTAAAACATATAATGAGTGTTCAACTGAATATTTGTCCAGCTGCTGAAAACATAGCATTGCAAACAAAACAGCTATTTGTAAATATTTTCCTCAACTAGTGACACTAATACATTCGTACGTAAAAAGGTCTATACAGATTTTTTGACCACGATACAGAAATGATACAGAATACATGGGTGACATTGCACATTTCGTTTCGAGCAACTCGAACAAAACTAAATTATCGCTGGGAGGCGCTATGTTTCGTTTTTCGAATTTTTTTCGACTTTGCGGGTTAGATGAGCCGCAGGACAAATCACAATGACAGCTCCTTTTAAGCTTGAAGCATAACTGGCAGTATGTGACCTGCTCGAAAATAGCGAAAATCGTTAGAATCGAGCTTAGCATTGGCCAAAAATTGCAGAAGTATCGATACTTGAGTATCGATAATTTCTTCCTGGTTGTATCGATGCCAGGTTGATATCGAGGGCGGAGCGTCGATACCAGCTGTATCGATACTCTGCCTGCTACTTGAAACAGGTCTATGAAAAGCTACCATTTTCTTTTGATCATTAATACGAAAAATCAGAGATGCCAGGTGTTTTTGAAAAATTTAAGCAACTATTCGAAAAACCGACAAAATCTGCTTACAGTCTGTAAAAAATTTGCCTGTGATTTGAAAAAATGCGTTCGCGCAGGCATAAGTCTGCAAAAAATTTCACAGATATTGAGAAAGTCTGCGTAAACATAAAGAAACTCTGACAAAAATCTGCAGAGACTCTGGAAAAAATATAATTTTCTGCGAATCAATAAAAATCTGCACACCGACTCTAAAAATCTGCGTTTTGAAGACAAATGTGCATATTTTGTATCCCTGCGGTCAATCGACTAATGGTACCAGAATGGGACAGTGGTGACAAAATTATATGTCACACACACAAATCAGTGCAATAGCATACGCGCGTCTGCGGCCTTATTTGAAATATAGGGCAGCACGATAATCCTGGCTTCTTATTCTTAATTGCCTGCCTTTTTGCAAAAACTCGGCGCTTACGATTTCACTCTGCACAGACAGTATTACCAAATGCGGCAGCATTTTTCTCGCAAGAGGCATGAAAAATCGCCTTAGAAATGAGCGGGTATATTCAATCCTGTTGGTGTCTTTTACAAAACGAGCACTAACCAAATTTCTGCACTGTTTGTAGAAGACTTTAACGCGATGGATCATATCCGCGCACTTCTACAAGACTTTTCCGTTAGACAATTTGTAGCAATCAACAATATTTTCCGATTTTATAGTTTCTCTTCAGTATCGAAAAAATATCAGGGTGAAAGTATCGATCTAGCTTTATATCGAAGTCGCTTGCATCGATAAAAAATAACGATATTTGGGCCCTAAGGTATCGATACCGTAAGTATCGATACGATATCGGCCAATGCTAATCGAGCTGCGCAATGCCACCCCAGAGCACTACGGCATACGAACAAAATACAGATTTTTTTACGGGTGCACACAGATTTTTCAAAATAAAATCTGGCAGCTCTGATGCCAAGCAACGGCCTAATCGTCAAGTCATTTAAAAATATTGTAAGAGGGATGTTTTTTTTTGACTGACACGTCCTGCCCTAGTTTCACGTAATCAGCCATATTGAAACTTCGATTAAACTTTCATTAATTCCAGTTTAGTGCACAAGTACCTGGAGCCGTGCGATTGAAAAAACTGTTTTCGATAAAGTCGGGGAATAGTGTTTGAAGCTATTGGTTTCCATAATTTAATTCTGGAATATAATTTCAACAATGTCACAAGCATTGCCAATTCGTTTTCAAGAGCATTTACAGGTATATTACTAAATTGTCATATTCTAATTTCGATCAATAAACGCCCCTTTCTCTAAAAGCATGTATTGCATTGATGTACAATTTTTATTAATTGAATTGTAGGTACTCGAATAAGGATTCTTGGTTTTTTGAAAGTTTGTTGACACAGAAACATAAAAAAAATTTTTTTTGTGAGTCTAATCTGAGAGGTCTAATCACTGAATGATTCACTCGGAATCATTTACAAGAAAAATGACGACGAAAAGTTGAAACATAAGTAATTATATTTTGTGAGATAAATTATTGGATGATTTACCAGAAATTGTTCATAAGATGAAGGTCAATGAACTAGCATACAATAAAATTGATGTGTAATGTTTCCGTACGAAGAATATAATGCATATTTTTCATTTGTCTAGTTAATATAGACTATACAGTGTTTCAAATATTTTTTTTAATTTACTACTTTAAATCAGATTGGTTTTTCATTTACCTTTTGAACATGGTGATAGCTGTAGTTTGGTAAACTTTAGCGATGCATAGTTCTATGTGGATTGCATTGATGTACAATTTTTATTAATTGAATTGTAGGTACTCGAATAAGGATTCTTGGTTTTTTTGAAAGTTTGTTGACACAGAAACATAAAAAAAAAATTTTTTGTGAGTCTAATCTGAGAGGTCTAATCACTGAATGATTCACTCGGAATCATTTACAAGAAAAATGACGACGAAAAGTTGAAACATAAGTAATTATATTTTGTGAGATAAATTATTGGATGATTTACCAGAAATTGTTCATAAGATGAAGGTCAATGAACTAGCATACAATAAAATTGATGTGTTATGTTTCCGTACGAAGAATATAATGCATATTTTTCATTTGTCTAGTTAATATAGACTATACAGTGTTTCAAATATTTTTTTAATTTACTACTTTAAATCAGATTGGTTTTTCATTTACCTTTTGAACATGGTGATAGCTGTAGTTTGGTAAATTTTAGCGATGCATAGTTCTATGTGGATTCTCCTAAACATTGTTCAAATTTTAAATCCTAGCACCTGAATTTTGCTTTGTGAATTAGTTAACTGCATTAATTATGCTTTTTTCGTGAAGAAAATAATGAGGTATTTGCCGAATAATCTTCACTAGAATTTCAAAAATCTAGTCTTAACAAGGATTGTGCTCATATGTGCCAAATTGCAGTACGATGTTTAAAATGTTTTGAAGTTTACATTTTCGTCTTGAATATGTAGCGTTACTTGTTTCATATCAGATAAATTGTTTTTGGTCGATCGAAATAATAACTCATCATTGCTTATTAGCATGTTCTGCTGCGAAGTAAATAGATCAGAAATGTTTTCCAAAGTTTATTCCTTTTTCATGCTCACGAAATCATTTTTTTGAGTTTAAAATTTGATCTAAATTTAGCGATCTGTTATATTGCGTTTAACCTCCATGCACAATTGCGTTATGGGTGTCTGGGTGGGTGAGGGAGGTGGGCGGTATTGAAAATTGCAAAATTCTGCGTTACCAAATGTGTTTACGAATATGTATTCCTTTTTCAAAGTGAGCAATAAAAAATGTCCCGCAATTCTAATATATTTTTTCATTGTATTTTTTTATCTGGCTGAAACTTTGTACAGATTTTCAAGCAAAGCCTTGGTGGTACATTCCGATTCAGAACTCGACCTTCCAGTGGCGTAGCGTGACCGGGTGACACCCGGGGCGGAAAATTTTGGTGCACCCCGGTTCCCCCCACCAGGTTGCATCGAAATCATCTTGTTATCAAAATTTCTGAGAGTTAGCACGCGCGTTTTCAATTGCACTACAGCTACCCGTTTTTTAAAATCTAGTTGAAACTATTCTCTTAGAGGCAAATTTATATAATTTTCGGGGGTTTCACCTCGACCTCCACCTAATTGATAATACATCTTACGGATGTCACCTTTTGGTGACACGTATGAAAATTTTTCTCATGGTTGTCACCCCCTAGAGCGTGACACCTGGGGCGGACCGCCCCTCACGCTACGCCAGTGCGACCTTCTGTTTATGTTACACAGACTTCGCTCGATTTTGACCCAGTATTGACCTGGCGTGCTGCCCGAAGCGCTCTGTAAAATTTGTCAGCTTCAACCCGCCACTGCACGTGCTTACTTCGTAAACAATTATCTGACATCTCTTACTTGCGTCATGAACCGCGATGTCGTTTCTTTTTTCCTCGGCAGATTTGCCCTGACGCAGTGGAATAAAGAAATTCGCTAGAATAGACCATTTCACGATGACGTCACAAAAAAAGAAGAAAGAGATTTGACAGTTGTCGCGGGTTTGTTTACATCACGGGAATGGCATCGCTGTCAGCTACCATACATTTGACGCGTTACCAACATCACTGGCACTGACACCCGAAAAATGGTCAGTTTACCCTTTTCTTATGTTGAATCGGGCAAACCGCCTAAATGTTGACTGCAATTATTGATAGCATATCAGACAGTTTTGAACAATTTCTTAAGGATTTTACATGGTATGTGATATTCTAAGTGATATTTAGTACATTAATTGTATCCCAAAATAAAGTGAAGCAAGCTGTGACAGCAGAGAAAGTAGTTTTAGGATAAACGGTACAGAAATAGATGTTCGTAACGCTTGAAGGATACCATACCATTCCCTTGGTTTACATAGTAAAATTTCGGCTCGAATAAAAGTGTCGTGTTAAAAATTGCGTTTCCAAGAATAAACCAAAAGATTACAGTAACGATTTCGCATAGGCGGAGAGTTTTCTAATCTTTTTTGTACTCGCATCATCAATTTTCACTCCTATCACTAAACAGTGAATGGAAAAAAATCTAAAACCTTGTAAACACATTTTTCGTGTGCAATTATCTATAGTCTCTCTCGAGCCAAGACTCGAACCTACGACGACTGGCTTCGTTTTTTTGACAATTTTTTTTTTCTTATTCCTCTACTAATATTGGTTAGGGTTACCATTTGGTCGGAGTTAAAAATCATGACAACTTTTTGCCAGCAAAAATTTGTCATGATTTTTAACCCCCCAGGTGTCACGCTCTAGGGGGTGACAACCATGAGAAAAATTTTCATACGTGTCACCAAAAGGTGACATCCGTAAGATGTATTATCAATTAGGTGGAGGTATATATATATATATATATATATATATATATATATATATATATATATATATATATATATATATATATATATATATATATATATATATATATATATATATATATATATATATATATATATATATATATATATATATATATATATATATATATATATATATATATATATATATATATATATATATATATATATATATATATATATATATATATATATATATATATATATATATATATATATATATATATATATATATATATATATATATATATATATATATATATATATATATATATATATATAAATTTGCCTCTAAGAGAATAGTTTCAACTAGATTTTAAAAAACGGGTAGCTGTAGTGCAATTGAAAACGCGCGTGCTAACTCTCAGAAATTTTGATAACAAGATGATTTCGGTGCAACCTGGTCATCATCAATTTTCACTCCTATCACTAAACAGTGAATGGAAAAAAATCTAAAACCTTGTAAACAAATTTTTCGTGTGCAATTATCTATAGTCTCTCTCGAGCCAAGACTCGAACCAACGACGACTGGCTTTGTTTTTTTGACAAATTTTTTTTTCTTATTTCTCTACTAATATTGGTTAGGGTTACCATTTGGTCGGAGTTAAAAATCATGACAACTTTTTGCCAGCAAAAATTTGATTTAGTTATTTTTGTTTTTTGAGGTATCAATATACAGTGCCTCCACAATCATGGGTCAGCTTTTGTGATGGATTTTGATGGTTTTATAAACTAAATGATCTCGAAGGCCAAAAGTGACCCATGATTGTGTCTTTTGCTATGCAAGTACTATTTTTTTTCTTGACCGATTTACACACATCAGCTGCAGTGAACTAATTGTTGATCGAAAGTATACATCAGAACACAGAAATAGATAACAAAACATTCGTAGTTGATAACTTTTCCGATTTTATATTCATTTTTCAACATTTAGGCAACACGTTGACTGACCTATAATTGTAGAGGGACTGTACCTAAGATACCAAAAAAATGTAACACTAGTAAACTGTTTGAAATAAACCTAACAACTGTCAAAAAACCTTTAGGGGCCATCCACGTACTACGAGGACAGATTTAAAACGATTTTAACCATGTTTTACACTTTAATTACAACATCAACATTTTAGAACCCAAAGAGTGAATATACCTTTATTGGATTTAAGCATTCATGTAAATCTATTTTTACAAATAATAAGTTTGAATGAGAAAGGCTGAGTCTGACCGCTAGGTGGATTAATTTAGGTTTTTATAAAACATTCAGCAAAGGGGAACGTGTAGGTAGGCTAAGGTACAGCGCCTGAGTTATTTATCCAATCGTTTTGTTGTCAAAGAATGAATTGTATATTTTTGATCAAGCATACTAATGAACGTATGGTTTTTGCTGGAGAACCACGGACAAATTAAGAAAAACGTGTATTTTCCTAAATTTTAATAATTTTTCGAGCTTAAATTAGAAATAAATCGAAAACCAATGCCTTTAGAATGTTAACTACCAAGAGCTTTTTGATTTAAAATGACTGTCTGCATCTTTTAAAATCATCAGAATAATTTTTTTTTTGAAAAATGTTTGAATTACAATTTTTATAAAAAAATCAATCTACCATAAAAAAATAATTTTTCATTTCTCCATCCTGGACTTTTTTTTAAAAAGTTGCGTTTTAACGTCAAGTTTATTAAAAAAAATAAAAAAAAACTCAACTGTATTTTTAAATTGAAATTTAATGTTCATTTTTAACGTTTTTTGATCAAAAAAAATTTATTTTGTACAGTGTATAATTTTTTTATGGTGCATTTTTAATTCCCTACAACTCATTCTCAGACAGTTTTTCTATTCAACCAACGGTTTCTGAACTACAATGCTTCGAATAAAACCTATGCCAAAGACATACGCCCTTTTAGAATGTAACTCATGGGTGTAAAAAATCTCTCCATCTGTGAAAAAAAACCCAGTTTGCTAAGCCAAATACGTGTGCAAAGTTTCATTCAAATCAAAAATGGTCGATATTCGGCCATCGGTCATTTGGCGCGATTTGTCTCTTATCAATTAAATATCTTAAAAACCTAAATAAATCCACCTAGCGGTCAGACTCAGCCTTTCTCATTCAAACTTATTATTTGTAAAATTAGATTTACATGAATGCTTAAATCCAATAAAGGTATATTCACTCTTTGGGTTCTAAAATATTGATGTTGTAATTAAAGTGTAAAATATAAAACTTGACATAATGTTAGTGCTTAAGAATTAGCGAAATAAAAGAAATGACTCTTGATTTCGAACAATTTAATCACGAGCGATACCGGGAACGTTCAGATATTACGATACCTTCATTTAACGGATATTGAAAAAAAAAAATATCGCTTCATAAAATATTGTAGAAAAATTTTCCTTGGTGTATTTACTGCTCGCCCAAAAAACTTTTGCACTGGAGAGGGACATGGTTATGTGAAAAAAGCAAAATATAACAAAAGGGATGCTACGGATATCCGCGAATGCGGAACATCTGTATGAAAATTGACATCCGCATCAACATCTGCATCCGTAATCACATATCCGCATCCGCATCCGCATCTGCAGATGTCTGAAAAATCACATCCGTAACATCTCTGAACATAACGGTTGCTTAAGTTTGATTACAATCAAATGAAAAAGTAACGTATAGGGCAGCCAAACTTTGAAACCACGTGTTGTAACGGTATCTGCGGGGGAACGAATTGGCAACGAAACGAAACGTAACTTTAGGCCAAACTAGAGCTACCAAGTCGTAACCGACCGATGCCTTTACGCTAAGCAACTTCGCTTAAGCGCCATCAGCTCAGACAACTGATGCGAAGCTGCATGTTTTATCCCGGCTAGCGTCTACAGGTGGGTTTACTGGATACCATCCTCTCGTTCATTCAACGCAGAAAACATACGATTCAACCGAAATACTCAAATTTGAAAGAACGTGAGAACCGATACTCAAGGGGAACTCTACAAAGGGGGCATCACTCACTGAATAGTCATACTGCTCACAGTATAGTGTGCATCGCGTTTGTTATCACAGTATAATGTGCATCGCGTTCGTTATAAATTCGTACAATGTGTTATGTGTATTATGATTAGATTATTAACTAAATTCTACATGGCTTACTCTGACCTTAGTTAACGTTGAGTTGTGTGCGCCTTCGATCTGCGCTGACTGGACACGGTTGCTTTGACGGCCGTTGCCGCGTTATACTGGAGTACGGCAAACCAACGCATGTTGAAACAACGCTAGGTGCTGATACAGTAGTGATGCACACGGGATAGCGTTGATGAAGTCTTAGGCACCGTTAATCGATGCCGGGACGACTCGAATCTGGCGAGGCACGCGGGATACTGAATTGCCGCAAGCGGTGTCGACCGAGCAGACCAATCTGCTTGTGATAAACGGCCACGTGGTGTTCGCTGCGGGTTTTCTAATACGGCCGACGGGGCACTTCCACTGACGCAAAGCTTTAACGGTAGCTTCTACGGTTGTGCCGTTGCGGTGAGCACGAAACCTTGCCGACGCCTTGCGGCAAAACCGGGCGACTGCGTCCACTGGCTCTGGGTGTTGGGCTTGCACCCCTACGGACTGGATGCACTTTTCAACTGCTGAGCGTCGGATTCCACTGGCTCAGGACCTTGACGGGGGTCCCTACGGATCACCGAACCGAGTGCGACCGCTCACGCCGTCCTAGTCGGCGTCTTCGACGCTAAAGCAATTGCGTTCACTATCTCAGGGAGGTTGACTTGTTTCCCCTACGGACTACGCCACGTGGAAATTATCCTATTCCACACGTTTCTATTGGCATTGCCTGATTTTATTCTCCTGGAACACCGCACGATCGAAACCTGCCGGACCTGTCTTAGTATGCTGGTGGCCCGCGCAGACAGCTATTACATACCTGTACTCTTGGTATTATCTTATATAAATTCTTCTTTTCTACAGCCTTTATATTTGTAACTGGAGCAGTTTCTAAACTTTAAATTGAAATTTATTTATAAATGCTTATGGTGGTTTTAATCTCGACTCACTTATATGAAATTTACTATGATTCACTGATGCGCCTATGCATCTCTTCACTATCTGAGATGTCTACTTCTTACACTACTGCTCCGCTCGAAGGCCACTTTGTAAAATACCCTTGAGTTTGATTTGCCTTTCTTTGGCAGCCTCGAATTCGAGGACAATTGACACTCTTTGATTGTATATATCGGATGTTGTAGACGTTGCACGGACGAGATGAGATTTTAATCTCCGATTGCGTATTTCAAACGCCACTGCAATAGATGCTGCGACTTGCATGGAATGTTGCCTGAAAGCGACTCGGTTGCACTAGCGTTAGCACTTATCGTTCCAGTGTTCAATCATAACTCATCAGTTAACCCTTAACTAGCCCGTTCATCTGATATCAATATTGTTCAAATTAGTTGTGTAGTTTCTAAGATAATGAAGTTTCGTGATTTTCACATTTCGATACATTACAGACGAAGTTACAGTCCGATAACAGCAAATTTCAATAGGGTGTTATGAGGTAGCTAGACCTTTCATTTGATACTAATTCTGTGGAAATCGGGTCAACCATCTCTGAGAAAAGTGAGTGAGTCCAAGTAGTCTTCGGAATTTGTTTCTTTTCATAGCTGCATTTCACATTTTTAAATATAACAGGCAAATTAATAATCCGTTCGCAAAAAAAAAATCATTAGGGTCTTATGGGGCAACAAGACCTTCAATTTTAGCACTGATTTTATGAAAATCGGTCCAGCCATCTCTGAGAAACATGAGTGAGATTAAATAGTCTCCAGAACACGTTTCTTTCCATAACTTCTGAACCACATATTCAATCTTCATAAAATTCAAAAGTTAAGGGTTTTTTAGGTAGCCCGTTCATTTGAAACCAATTTTGTTCAAATCGGTTTGCGTAGTTTCCGAGATATTGATGTTTCATGATGTTTACATTTTGATACATAACCTCTAGAAATCAGATTACAATAAAATTCAATAGGGTCTTATAGGGCAACTAGACCTTTCATTTGCAATTAATTTCATTGAAATCGGTTCAGCCATTTCTGAGAAAATCGAGTGAGATTGGGAGAGCGTTACACACACACATACACACACATACACACACACACACACACACATACACACACACACACACATACACACACACATGCAGAAAATGCTCAGCTCGTCGAACTGAGTCGAGTGGTATACGACATTCGGCCCTCTTGAGCACTTTTATACCTTTAGTTTTTGCAGTGATTGCTATACCTTTCTAGGAGAAAGGCAAAAAGTGAAATGATAGAAATGACTTTTAATTTCAACTTCAATCCCGAGCAAGGCCGCAAACATTGAAATAGTACAATATCAAATTTAAATGATGTTGAGGCCACATATTTTGATCGTAGCTATAGTTTTGAACAGTCTGCGGGTTACGTTTCTTTCTATAACTTTCAAACCACATGTTTAAACATTATGAAATTCATTGTTTAAGGGTTCAAAAGCCCATTGATTTGAATTCAACTTTGTTCATAGCTTCTGAGATATAAGAGCGATTTTTACATTCTGACGCAGCGCCAAAACTAAAAGTTTGATTACAATGAAATTCAATAGCTACCTAAGCGGGAAATAGACCCTTCATTTGACACCAAGATAGAAAGAATCGGTCAGACCATCTCTGAGAAAAGTGAGTGCGAAAAAAGGTGCACATACACACGTACACACTCACACACAAACATATACACCTATACATGCACATATGCAGAAATGCTCGATTCGTCGAACTGAGTCGAGTAGTATGACATTCGGCCATTTGGATCACTTCTCTACCTTTCAATTAGCCAGTGATCGTTAGGAGAAAGTCAACATGTTTACTTTCATTATGTGATTTCACATTTTTATGAACGAGGGACAAAGTAACAATCCGATTACAATGAAATTTAATAGCAACCTATGAAGCAACTAGACCTTTCATTTGACACTAATTTTGTGAAAATCGGTTCAGCCATCTCTGAGAAAAATGAGTGAGTTTAAACAACCTCAGGATAACTTTTCTTTACATAACTTTTGAACCACATGTTCATGCATAACGCGATTTAAAAGTTAAGGGTTTTGGGGACAGCCCGATCATTTGAAACCAGTTTTATTGAAATCGGTTATGTGGTTTCTGAGATATTGATGTTTCGTGATTTTTACATTTTGATACATAACCTATAAACTAAAAATCCGATTACAATGAAATTCAATAGCAACCTATGGCGCAACTAGACCTTTAATTTGGAATTAATTTTATGAAAATCGGTCCAGCCATCTCTGAGAAAAGTGAGTGAGAAAAAAAAGTAGCACATACACACATACATGCATACATACAGAAAATGCTCAGTCCGTCGAAAGAGGTCGAGTGGTATATGACATTCGGCCATTGGGACCACTTTTACATCTTTGGTTTTTCCAGTGATTGCTATACCTTTCTAGGAGAAAGGCAAAATATGTTTGTCGTGCAACACTACCTACTTGTAAAGTACGCTACCAATATCCTTAATATCTGTTTTCGCATATAAATACGATTGCACTTCTTTAGAAGTGTTAGTAACGGTTTGCATTTTGTGAAGATGAATAAAGAGAAAATGGAATACACCAAGCCCAAGGGCTGTAAACCCTTTCGTGATTGTCGGTGCTCATCAAGCTTACGCAAATTAAACGAAAACGTTATTGCAAAATTAAAAATATTGAACAGTCAAGCTTATTTTTTAACGTTTTTATCAATTTGTGATTCGTGTAGATTATATTGTATCAAAGTGAAAGATGAATTTGATCTCGAAGAGCATCCACACAATTTATTCCTGGAACCATCAACATCAGGATGTGGAAGAAACATTCTACCGACGGAGTTGCAACCATCTGCATCTGTATACGAATTGGCGGAGATACCATCAATCGTATCATCATATTCTCAAGAAAGAATTCAAAAAGAATACTACAGAACACAGAAAATTGAGTTATTCAACAAAGGCCTAGCTGGAATCAACTTTTCACCGATATCACTGGCAAAGCTCAATCAGGAAAAATATCCTAAAAAAACCTAAATTAATCCACCTATCGGTCGTACCCAGCCTTTCTCATTCAAACTTATTATTTGTAAAAATAGATTTACATGAACGCTTCAATCCAATTAATGTGTATTCACTTTTTGGGTTCTAAAATAATGATGTTGTAATATAAGTATAAAATATGAAATTTGATGAATGTAAATGCTCAATAAATAGCGAAATAAAAGTAATGAGCGATACCGGGAACATTCAAATGGCGATAGCACATTTAAATTATATTGTGGCCACATATATTGATTAAAGCAGGTATAGTTTTAAATAGCCTTTGAATTTCTTTTCTTTCCATAACTTTTGAACCACATATCAAACTGTTATGAAGTTTGTTATTTGTAAGTTTGAGAGATGACTCGTTCGTATGACACTAGTAATGTTCAAATAAGTCTTGTAATCTTTGAGATAATAGAATTTCGTTGTTTTATCAACAATTTAATATATATCGGTTGCTTAGTTCGATTATAATCAAATGAAATGGGAACGTATAGCGCAACCAAACTTTGAAACCACGTGTTAAATCATAGTTCATCAGTTAACCCTTAACTAGCCTGTTCATCTGATAATACAATTGATTAAATCGGTTGTGTACCTTCTGAGATAATGAAGTTTCGTGATTTTCACAATTCGGTACATTACAGACGAAGTTACAGTTCGATTACAGTAAAATTTAATAGGGTGTTATGAGTCAGCTAGACCTTTCATTGACACTTATTTCGTGAAAATCGGTTCAGCCATCTCTGAGAAATGTAGTTTATGTATTCTTCGAAATATGTTTCTTTTCATAGCTAGATTTCACATTTTTAAACATAACAGGCAAAGTAATAGACCGATTGGAAAAAAAACAATAGGGTTTAGACCTTTCATATGACACTGATTTTGTGGAAATCGGTCCAGCCATCTCTGAGAAACATTAGTGAAATTAAACAGTCTTCAGAAGACGTTTCTTTTCATAACTTTTGAATCACATGTTCAATCTATATAAAACACAAAAGTTAAGGGTTTCTAAAATAGCCTGTTCATTTGATACCAATTTTATTGAAATCGGTTGTGTCGTTCCTGAGATATTGATGTTTCGTGATTTTTACATTTTTAAACAAAACCTCTAAAATAAAAATCCAATTACAATGGCAACTAGAACTTTCATTTGCATATAATTTCATTAAAATCGGTCCAGCCATCTCTGAGAAAAGTGAGTGAAAATAAAAATCTGCACACACACACACATACAGAAAATGCTCAGATCGTCGAACTGAGTCGAGTGATATATGCCATTCGGCCCTTTGGAGTACTTTCATATTTTCGGTTTTGCAAGTGATTGCTATACCTTTCTGGGAGAAAGGCAAAAAGTTAAAAAAAATATTAGTTACACTGTAAAAAAAATTCACGTCGAAGTGAAGTGATTTGCTGTTGAATTCGCACTACTTGCCGAACATTTCAAAGTGAAAAGAAAATCCTTCGAAACATGTTAATGCAAAGAACGGTGAAATCAACAGCAAATCACTTGATTTTCTGTTATGTTCATCTTGTTATGTTCATCTTTTTCGATATTCTTATGTTTGAGATACAAAATGTTGGACATTTGGATATTATCTGCTAATCACAATAAATTTAAAAGGTTTCTGTTTATTTTAGATTTTTCAATTTTATTTTATTCTAGGTTTTCAATTTTGCAATTACAAAATGACCACTGTCGCTGTGTCGGTGTATTCGAATTCAGGATCTGTAAAAGAGTTGTTTCATTATTATTTTATTAATATCAAAGATTCAATAGAACTTACTTCCAAACAAATTTTTAATCTCCGGGGAAAATGTGCTGCTTGCGCCTTTCGCCATCGCGACTATTTTTGTTTCGTTTTATGTTTATGTTTTATGTTTTATGTCAAACTTATTATTTGTAAAATTAGATTTACATGAATGCTTAAATCCAATAAAGGTATATTCACTTTTTGGGTTCTAAAATATTGATGTTGTAATTAAAGTGTAAAATATAAAACTTGACATAATGTTAGTGCTTAAGAATTAGCGAAATAAAAAAAATGACTCTTGATTTCGAACAATTTAATCACGAGCGATACCGGGAACGTTCAGATATTACGATACCCTCATTTAACGGATATTGAAAAAAAATATCGCTTCATAAAATATTGTAGAAAAATTTTCCTTGGTGTATTTACTGCTCGCCCAAAAAACTCTTGCACTGGAGAGGGACATGGTTATGTGAAAAAAGCAAAATATAACAAAAGGGATGCTACGGATATCCGCGAATGCGGAACATCTGTATGAAAATTGACATCCGCATCAACATCTGCATCCGTAATCACATATCCGCATCCGCATCCGCATCTGCAGATGTCTGAAAAATCACATCCGTAACATCTCTGAACATAACGGTTGCTTAAGTTTGATTACAATCAAATGAAAAAGTAACGTATAGGGCAGCCAAACTTTGAAACCACGTGTTGTAACGGTATCTGCGGGGGAACGAATTGGCAACGAAACGAAACGTAACTTTAGGCCAAACTAGAGCTACCAAGTCGTAACCGACCGATGCCTTTACGCTCAGCAACTTCGCTTAAGCGCCATCAGCTCAGACAACTGATGCGAAGCTGCATGTTTTATCCCGGCTAGCGTCTACAGGTGGGTTTACTGGATACGATCCTCTCGTTCATTCAACGCAGAAAACATACGATTCAACCGAAATACTCAAATTTGAAAGAACGTGAGAACCGATACTCAAGGGGAACTCTACAAAGGGGGCTTCACTCACTGAATAGTCAGACTGCTCACAGTATAGTGTGCATCGCGTTTGTTATCACAGTATAATGTGCATTGCGTTCGTTATAAATTCGTACAATGTGTTATGTGTATTATGATTAGATTATTAACTAAATTCTACATGGCTTACTCTGACCTTAGTTAACGTTGAGTTGTGTGCGCCTTCGATCTGCGCTGACTGGAGACGGTTGCTTTGGCGGCCGTTGCCGCGTTATACTGGAGTACGGCAAACCAACGCATGTTGAAACAACGCTAGGTGCTGATACAGTAGTGATGCACACGGGATAGCGTTGATGAAGTCTTAGGCACCGTTAATCGATGCCGGGACGACTCGAATCTGGCGAGGCACGCGGGATACTGAATTGCCGCAAGCGGTGTCGACCAAGCAGACCAATCTGCTTGTGATAAACGGCCACGTTGTGTTCGCTGCGGGTTTTCTAATACAGCCGACGGGGCACTTCCACTGACGCAAAGCTTTAACGGTAGCTTCTACGGTTGTGCCGTTGCGGTGAGCACGAAACCTTGCCGACGCCTTGCGGCAAAACCGGGCGACTGCGTCCACTGGCTCTGGGTGTTGGGCTTGCACCCCTACGGACTGGATGCACTTTTCAACTGCTGAGCGTCGGATTCCACTGGCTCAAGACCTTGACGGGGGTCTCTACGGATCACCGAACCGAGTGCGACCGCTCACGCCGTCCTAGTCGGCGTCTTCGACGCTAAAGCAATTGCGTTCACTATCTCAGGGAGGTTGACTTGTTTCCCCTACGGACTACGCCACGTGGAAATTATCCTATTCCACACGTTTCTATTGGCACTGCCTGATTTTATTCTCCTGGAACACCGCACGATCGAAACCTGCCGGACCTGTCTTAGTATGCTGGTGGCCCGCGCAGACAGCTATTACATACCTGTACTTTTGGTATTATCTTATATAAATTCTTCTTTTCTACAGCCTTAATATTTGTAACTGGAGCAGTTTCTAAACTTTAAATTGAAATTTATTTATAAATGCTTATGGTGGTTTTAATCTCGACTCACTTATATGAAATTTACTATGATTCACTGATGCGCCTATGCATCTCTTCACTATCTGAGATGTCTACTTCTTACACTACTGCTCCGCTCGAAGGCCACTTTGTAAAATACCCTTGAGTTTGATTTGCCTTTCTTTGGCAGCCTCGAATTCGAGGACAATTGACACTCTTTGATTGTATATATCGGATGTTGTAAACGTTGCACGGACGAGATGAGATTTTAATCTCCGATTGCGTATTTCAAACGCCACTGCAATAGATGCTGCGACTTGCATGGAATGTTGCCTGAAAGCGACTCGGTTGCACTAGCGTTAGCACTTATCGTTCCAGTGTTCAATCATAACTCATCAGTTAACCCTTAACTAGCCCGTTCATCTGATATCAATATTGTTCAAATTAGTTGTGTAGTTTCTAAGATAATGAAGTTTCGTGATTTTCACATTTCGATACATTACAGACGAAGTTACAGTCCGATAACAGCAAATTTCAGTAGGGTGTTATGAGGTAGCTAGACCTTTCATTTGATACTAATTCTGTGGAAATCGGGTCAACCATCTCTGAGAAAAGTGAGTGAGTCCAAGTAGTCTTCGGAATTTGTTTCTTTTCATAGCTGGATTTCACATTTTTAAATATAACAGGCAAATTAATAATCCGTTTACAAAAAAAATCATTAGGGTCTTATGGGGCAACAAGACCTTCAATTTTAGCACTGATTTTATGAAAATCGGTCCAGCCATCTCTGAGAAACATGAGTGAGATTAAATAGTCTCCAGAACACGTTTCTTTCCATAACTTCTGAACCACATATTCAATCTTCATAAAATTCAAAAGTTGAGGGTTTTTTAGGTAGCCCGTTCATTTGAAACCAATTTTGTTCAAATCGGTTTGCGTAGTTTCCGAGATATTGATGTTTCATGATGTTTACATTTTGATACATAACCTCTAGAAATCAGATTACAATAAAATTCAATAGGGTCTTATAGGGCAACTAGACCTTTCATTTGCAATTAATTTCATTGAAATCGGTTCAGCCATCTCTGAGAAAATCGAGTGAGATTGGGAGAGCGTTACACACACACATACACACACACACACATACACACACACACACATACACACACATGCAGAAAATGCTCAGCTCGTCGAACTGAGTCGAGTGGTATACGACATTCGGCCCTCTTGAGCACTTTTATACCTTTAGTTTTTGCAGTGATTGCTATACCTTTCTAGGAGGAAGGCAAAAAGTGAAATGATAGAAATGACTTTTAATTTCAACTTCAATCCCGAGCAAGGCCGCACACATTGAAATAGTACAATATCAAATTTAAATGATGTTGAGGCCACATATTTTGATCGTAGCTATAGTTTTGAACAGTCTGCGGGTTACGTTTCTTTCTATAACTTTCAAACCACATGTTTAAACATTATGAAATTCATTGTTTAAGGGTTCAAAAGCCCATTGATTTGAATTCAACTATGTTCATGCTTCTGAGATATAAGAGCGATTTTTACATTCTGACGCAGCGCCAAAACTAAAAGTTTGATTACAATGAAATTCAATAGCTACCTAAGCGGGAAATAGACCCTTCATTTGACACCAAGATAGAAAGAATCGGTCAGACCATCTCTGAGAAAAGTGAGTGCGAAAAAAGGTGCACATACACACGTACACACCCACACACAAACATATACACCTATACATGCACATATGCAGAAAATGCTCGATTCGTCGAACTGAGTCGAGTAGTATGACATTCGGCCATTTGGATCACTTCTCTACCTTTCAATTAGCCAGTGATCGTTAGGAGAAAGTCAACATGTTTACTTTCATTATGTGATTTCACATTTTTATGAACGAGGGACAAAGTAACAATCCGATTACAATGAAATTTAATAGCAACCTATGAAGCAACTAGACCTTTCATTTGACACTAATTTTGTGAAAATCGGTTCAGCCATCTCTGAGAAAAATGAGTGAGTTTAAACAACCTCAGGATAACTTTCTACCGACGGAGTTGCAACCATCTGCATCTGTATACGAATTGGCGGAGATACCATCAATCGTATCATCATATTCTCAAGAAAGAATTCAAAAAGAATACTACAGAACACAGAAAATTGAGTTATTCAACAAAGGCCTAGCTGGAATCAACTTTTCACCGATATCACTGGCAAAGCTCAATCAGGAAAAATATCCTAAAAAAACCTAAATTAATCCACCTATCGGTCGTACCCAGCCTTTCTCATTCAAACTTATTATTTGTAAAAATAGATTTACATGAACGCTTCAATCCAATTAATGTGTATTCACTTTTTGGGTTCTAAAATAATGATGTTGTAATATAAGTATAAAATATGAAATTTGATGAATGTAAATGCTCAATAAATAGCGAAATAAAAGTAATGAGCGATACCGGGAACATTCAAATGGCGATAGCACATTTAAATTATATTGTGGCCACATATATTGATTAAAGCAGGTATAGTTTTAAATAGCCTTTGAATTTCTTTTCTTTCCATAACTTTTGAACCACATATCAAACTGTTATGAAGTTTGTTATTTGTAAGTTTGAGAGATGACTCGTTCGTATGACACTAGTAATGTTCAAATAAGTCTTGTAATCTTTGAGATAATAGAATTTCGTTGTTTTATTAACAATTTAATATATATCGGTTGCTTAGTTCGATTATAATCAAATGAAATGGGAACGTATAGGGCAGCCAAACTTTGAAACCACGTGTTAAATCATAGTTCATCAGTTAACCCTTAACTAGCCTGTTCATCTGATAATACAATTGATTAAATCGGTTGTGTACCTTCTGAGATAATGAAGTTTCGTGATTTTCACAATTCGGTACATTACAGACGAAGTTACAGTTCGATTACAGTAAAATTCAATAGGGTGTTATGAGTCAGCTAGACCTTTCATTTGACACTTATTTCGTGAAAATCGGTTCAGCCATCTCTGAGAAATGTAGATTATGTATTCTTCGAAATATGTTTCTTTTCATAGCTAGATTTCACATTTTTAAACATAACAGGCAAAGTAATAGTCCGATTGGAAAAAAACAATAGGGTCTTATGGGGTAACTAGACCTTTCATATGACACTGATTTTGTGGAAATCGGTCCAGCCATCTCTGAGAAACATTAGTGAAATTAAACAGTCTTCAGAAGACGTTTCTTTTCATAACTTTTGAATCACATGTTCAATCTATATAAAACACAAAAGTTGAGGGTTTCTAAAATAGCCTGTTCATTTGATACCAATTTTATTGAAATCGGTTGTGTCGTTCCTGAGATATTGATGTTTCGTGATTTTTACATTTTTAAACAAAACCTCTAAAATAAAAATCCAATTACAATGGCAACTAGAACTTTCATTTGCATATAATTTCATTAAAATCGGTCCAGCCATCTCTGAGAAAAGTGAGTGAAAATAAAAATCTGCACACACACACACACATACAGAAAATGCTCAGATCGTCGAACTGAGTCGAGTGATATATGCCATTCGGCCCTTTGGAGTACTTTCATATCTTCGGTTTTGCAAGTGATTGCTATACCTTTCTGGGAGAAAGGCAAAAAGTTAAAAAAAATATTAGTTACACTGTAAAAAAAATTCACGTCGAAGTGAAGTGATTTGCTGTTGAATTCGCACTACTTGCCGAACATTTCAAAGTGAAAAGAAAATCCTTCGAAACATGTTAATGCAACGAACGGTGAAATCAACAGCAAATCACTTGATTTTCTGTTATGTTCATCTTGTTATGTTCATCTTTTTCGATATTCTTATGTTTGAGATACAAAATGTTGGTCATTTGGATATTATCTGCTAATCACAATAAATTTAAAAGGTTTCTGTTTATTTTAGATTTTTCAATTTTATTTGATTCTAGGTTTTCAATTTTGCAATTACAAAATGACCACTGTCGCTGTGTCGGTGTATTCGAATTCAGGATCTGTAAAAGAGTTGTTTTATTATTATTTTATTAATATCAAAGATTCAATAGAACTTACTTCCAAACAAATTTTTAATCTCCGGGGAAAATGTGCTGCTTGCGCCTTTCGCCATCGCGACTATTTTTGTTTCGTTTTATGTTGTTGACGTTTGTCAATTGGAATCGCAGCTGTAAATCAATTGATTTGAACAGTGGTGCAAATTCAAGAGATATTCATTATAACATGATGGTGATTTCCATTGAACAGTTTTCAACGCAAGATCATTTCATTAGAAAGTGTTAATCATTGTGAAATCAACACTAAATCACTTCAATTTGCAGTGTGACGTGACGAATCGAGTCAAGTGCAAAAACACTTGAAGTAATCGTATCATTTAATTACAGTGTAGGAGTAAAATATTCGTGCTGAAGAAATAGCGAAATAAAAGAAATGACTTTGAATTTCGTACACTTCAATCACGTGCAGTACCGGGAACGTACGAATAGCACAATACCAAATTTAAATTTTGTTGAGGCCATATGTTTTGATAAAAGCAGTTACAGTTTCAAATAGTCTTAGAATTTCGGTTTTTTTCATAACTTTTGAACCACATATCAAATTGCTATGAAATTTCTTACTTGTGAGTTTGAGAGACAACCTGTTCAAATGACACTAGATATGTTCAAATAAGTCGTGTGATCTTTGAGATAATAGACTTCCGTTGTTTTTATAATTGTATATAACGGTTGGATTAAAAATACGATTATAGTCAAATAAACTATAGGAACCTATAGGAAAGCCAAACTTTTCATTTGACACTCAGATTGTTGAATTTAGTCTAGCCATTTTCGGGAAAACGAGTGAATTTGAAAAGTCACCGGAACATGTTTCTTTTCACAATTTTTGAACCACGTGTTTAATCAATATAAAATTCATCAATTAACCTTCAACTAGCCCGTTCATTTGATACCAATATTGATCAAATCGGTTGTGTACTTTCTGAGATAATGAAGTTTCGTGATTTTCACATTCTGGTACTTTACAGACGAAGTTACAGTCCGATTACATTGAAATTCAATAGGGTGTTATGAGGCAGCTAGACCTTTTATTTGACACTTATTTCGTGGAAATCGGTTCAGCCATCTCTGAGAAAAGTGAGTGAGTTTTAGTAGTCTTCGGAATATGTTCCTTTTCATAGCTGGATTTCACATTTTTAAACATAACAGGCAAAGTAATAGTCCGATTGCAAAACAAATCAATAGGGTCTTATGGGGCAACTAGACCTTCCATTTGACACTGATTTTATGAAAATCGGTTCAGCCATCTCTGAGAAACATGAGTGAGATTAAACACTCTCCAGAACACGTTTCTTTAAATAACTTCTGAACCGCACGTTCAATCTTCATGAAACTCAAAAGTTAAGAGTTTTTTAAGTAGCTCGTTCATTTAAAACCAATTTTGTTAAAATCGGTCGAGTAGTTTCTGAGATAATGATGTTTCGTGATTTTCACATTTTTAAACATAACCTCTAAACTGAAAATCCGATTGCAATGAAATTCAATAGGGTCTTATGGGGCAACTAGACCTCTCATTTGCAATTAATTTCATGAAGATCGGTCCAGCCATCTCTGAGAAAATCGAGTGAGATTGGGAAAGCGTTACACACACACACATACAGAAAATGCTCAGCTTGTCAAACTAAGTCGATTGATATACGAGATTCGACAATTTGGAACACTTTCATACCTTTGGTTCTCCCAGTGATTGCTATACCTTTCTAGGAGAAAGGCAAAAAGTATCTGAACATGACTGACGGTATAAGAAAAACCTAAATTAATCCACCTAGCGGTCAGACCCAGCCTTTCTCATTCAATTTTTTATTTGTAAAAATAGATTTACATGACCGCTTCAATCCAATAATATATTCACTCTTTAGGTTCTAAAATATTGATGTTGTAATCTTTACATATAAAAATGCAGTCAAGTCTGTCTGTCTGTCTGATCCATATAGGCCCGAAAACTACCGAACCGATCGACGTGAAAATTTGTATGTGGGGGTTTTTGGTGCCGATAAAGGTTTCTATGATAGTTTGAGACCCCTCCCTCTTCTGGAAGGGAGGAGTCCCATACAAATGGAACCGAATTTGGCATGTGGATGTTTTAAAGGGTAATTTATATCTCCATAATAGTTGGATGAAACACAAGTTTGTGCACATCTCGAGAACTAATCAACCAAATGGAACAAAATTTGGCAGGTAAATGTTTTTAGTGGTAGCAAATATGTACATAATGATTTGACACCCGACTCCCTCTTCTATAAGGGAGGGATCCCATGAAAATGAAACACAAATTTCGCACAGCTCAAGAACCAATCGAGAAAATACAACCAAATTTGGTATGTGAATGTTTTTAGAGGTAACAAATATGTCCATAATGGTTTACGCCCCTCCCTCTTCTGGAAGTACATGTTTCTTCACAAATTTTTGCACATCTCGCGAACTAATCAACTAAATGGAACCATATTGGCAGGTGAGTGTTTTTAGTGGTAACAGATATGTTCCATAATAGACCTCAGACAACATTTTGGATTGTAAGATGGCAACTTCCGGTTTCTGGAAAACAACCAAAAATGGCCGATTCCCACCCAATATAATAATGTCCGGATCTAGAATAATACACAGGAGCTAAAATCGACCACAGATAGCGTTTTGAATTCTAAGATGGCGACTTCCGGTTTCTGAAAACAGCTGAAAATGACCAAATACCACTCAATAAGAGTTTTTCTTTAACCAGTATGCCGTTCAAAATCCAGAAATTGTCTCCAAATGCCATTATGAAATCCAAAATGGCGACTTCCGGTGTCGGAAAAACAGCGGCAAATGACCAAATACCACCCAATATTGGTATTTCCGGAACCGTAATGATGCACTGGAGCCATAAATCGACTTCAGACAACATTTTGAATTGTAAGTTGGCAACTTCCGGTGCCTGAAAAACAGCCTGAAATGGACGATTCTCATGAAATATTAGTATTTCTGGAACCAGAATAATGCAATACAACAACAATATCGCACGCTTAGCCTTGGGGCTAATAGCGGTCTCGATCAACTAGATTAGTTGAGAGAATTCGGTATCGATATTGTTTTTGGCACATTTTGCATGTGTAGGATAAGTACAACGATACCCCTTGCCGCAGTGCTGAGTCGAGAAAATTTCCAGCTCGAAAAGATCCTCGACTCGATCGGGAATCGAACCCGATATCACAACCGTGTGAGAAAGCTAGCCGACCGACATCGCTAACCACAGAGCCACGGGGACCAGAAAGATGCACAGAAACTAAAAATTGATCACAAACACAATCTTGAATTTTAAGATGGTGACTTCCGGTGTCTGGCAAACAGCCGGAAATGACCAAATATCATTCAATATGAATGTTTTCGGAACCAGAATTACGCCCAGATGACAGAAATTGATTTCACAGGCAATTTTAAAGTCCAAAATGACGACTTTCGGCTTCTGAAAAACAGTCCAAAGTGACCAAATATCACCCAATATGAGTTTTTCTTTAACCAGTATCCTAAATACCATTTTGAAATCCAAGATGGCGACTACCGGTTTGTGAAAAACAGCCTAAAATAAACAAATACTATCCAATATGAGTATCTCTGGAACCAGAATGATGCAAGGAGCTAACAATTGACCTCAGGCACCATTTTAAATTGCTAAATGGCAACTTATAGGCAACAGTCGGAAATGACCGAATAATACTCAATATGGATATTTCCGTAAACGTGATGACGCATAGAAACCAAACATTGACCCTGGACACCATTTTGAATTTAAGGACGACCACTTTTAGTTTCTGGAAAATAACCAAAAATACCTCCCAATATGGGTATCTCCGGTGTCAGATTGATGCCAGAAAGTCTGCTGAAAATGACAGAATACCACCCATATGAATATATTCAGAACTAGCTGAACGTTCCCGGCGATGCTCGGGATCAAAAGTTTCAAAATTAGAAATCATTTTTTATGATTCATTGCATTATTAGCACAGCTCAATTCAAAAATATTTCTCATCTTATACGTCCATCATCTTTTTAAGTATTTTAACATCCTGAGAACGCACAGAACAGAACAGTTTTACAGAAACTGTAAGTTGCCGTTTCGGGTTTCAAAATGACATATGTAGTTTGGAAGTTTCGGAAGGATTGAACTGGTTGGCCAAATACCACTTTAGGTTATTTTCCTGAAACCAGAAGTCATTATTTTGGAAAATGTTGTGTGGGGTCATCACAGTTCCGAATATACTACACTTATGTAACTTTCAGAAGAAAGAAATCAAAGTAAGAAGAATTTGGCGTAACCATTCATGCTTAGTTCTCCTCTATAATCATATCTAAAGAGATAACATTTAATTCTTGTAACGAAAATATTTGTTGGTGTCCAAGGAACACGTCTGAGAAGAAGTTAACGTTTTAATCCACATAACTACGTAGAAATTAAAAAAAAAGATTAAACCAATGAAATAGGGCCTTTCTTCCAGCCAAATTTCCCAAAATCTAGTTTTAGAAAAAGCAAAAAAGTATTTCGAATCCCGTAATGTGATACTATTCACAAAACTACGAAAACATCAGAAATTGTAATTGTGTAAATAAAAACATAAATTATTCTGCAAGAAAATATTTGCAGATGTTGAAGTAACGACGAAAATTTTATTGAAAAAAAAAATTACAGCCGAACTAAACTCATGCTAAAAAGTCAAAATTTTGCATGTATTATTTGTATAATATTTATAAATTTCAAAAAGAGTAATTCAATGTGTTTTTCAGTATGCAGAAAATTTAAAAATTTTAAAGTAATATCTTAACTTTTAGCAATAAGATACCTATTATTCTTTCTAAAATGTCTTTCCTGAACATTAACAAAAAAGTCAATGAAGAACAATTACATATTATAGCTTAGAATTTCGATTTAGAGGCAAAATGAGTTCAAATATTCATGAATTTGCTCGTTTAACGTAGTGTTGTGAATAATATCTCAATTTTCAGTAATCAAAAATCTGTTATTTTTACTCAAAAGTCTTTCCTGAACAGAAACAAACATTTTAAAGGAACAAAATCATATATCATAGCTTTGAATTTGGATTTTAAGACAAATTGAGCCAAAATATTCATGATATTGCATGTTCTACTTAGTTTTGTGAATAATATCTCTATTTTCGGTTATCAGATAACTATTATTTCTTCTCGAATGTCATTCCTGAATATTAACGAACATTTTATTGAAAAAAATCACATGTCATCACCTTGAATTCTGATTTAGAGACAAATTGAGCCTAAAAAATTATGGTTTTGCATTTTTCATGTGGTTTTGTGGAAAATATTTAAATTTCAAATAATCAGACAAATAATCAGACAAATAATCAGATACCTATTATTTTTCCCTAAAATATGTTTCCTTAACACAATGAACATTTTATTATAGTAAAAATCACAGATTACTGTTTCGATTGATTTAAAGGCAAATTCAGCATAAAAGTCATGATTTTGCATGTTTCACGTAGTTTTGTGAAGTATATCTCGAGATTGATTACCAGACAGATACCTGTTATTTTTTCTCAAATGTCTTTCTTAAACATCAACGAACACTTTAATGAAAAAAGAATCACATATCATCGCATTGAATTTTGATTTGGAGACGAATTAAGTAAAAAAAAACATAATTTCGCATGTTTTACGTAGTTTTGTGAATAATATCGCAAGTTTCAGTGATCAGATACTTGTTATTTTTCCTCAAATGGCTCTCCTGAACATTAACAAACATTTAAGTGAAAAAAGAATCATATGTCATCGCTTTGTATTTTGATTTAGAGGCAAATTTAGCACATAAAGTCATAATTTTGCATGTTTTACGTAGTTTCGTGAATAATATCTCAAGTTTTAGTAATTAGAGAACTATTTTTTTCTCAAATGCCTTTCTCAAACATCAATGAACATTTCAATGAAAAGAGAATCACATGTCATCGCTTTGAATTTTGATTTGGAGACGAATTAAGTATGAAAAGTCACAATTTTGCATGTTTTACGTAGTTTTGTGAATAATATTTCAAGTTTTAGTAATCAGATACTTACTATTTTTTCTCAAATGTCTTTCCTGAACATTAAAAAACATGTTAGTGAAAAAAAAATCATATGTCAACGCTTTGAATTTTGATTTAGAGGCAAATTTAGCACAGAAAGTCATAATTTTGCATCTTTTATGTAGTTTCGTGAATAATATCTCAAGTTTTAGTAATTTATTTTTTCTCAAATGTCTTTCTCAAACATCAACGAACATTTTACTGGAAAAAGAATCACATGTCATCGCTTCGAATTTTGATTTGGAGACGAATTAAGCATAAAAAGTCATATTTTTGCACGTTTTACGTAGTTTTGTGAATAATATCTCAAGTTTTAATAATCAGATACCAGTTATTTTTCCTCGAGTGTCTTCCCTGAACATCAACGAACATTTTACTGGAAAAAGAATCACATGTCATCGCTTCGAATTTTGATTTGGAGACGAATTAAGCATAAAAAGTCATATTTTTGCACGTTTTACGTAGTTTTGTGAATAATATCTCAAGTTTTAATAATCAGATACCAGTTATTTTTCCTCGAGTGTCTTCCCTGAACATCAACAAACATTTTAGTGGAAAAAGAATCATATGTCATCGCTTTGAATTTTGGTTTAGAGGCAAATTTAGCACAGAAAGTCATAATTTTGCATGTTTTACGTAGTTTTGTGAATAATATTTCAAGTTTTAGTAATTAGATACCTATTATTTTTTCTCAAATGTCTTTCCTGAACACCAGCGAACATTTTCATGTTAAAAAACCTACATGTCATCGCTAATTATTTTTGATTTAGAACGATTCAAAATGATGATGAGTACTGTACACCTCAGAGACTGAGGGAATAATATCAATAGAATCAAGCGATACGGAATTCCATTTTTATATAGTAGATTAAGGCGATGTACAGAAGCCAAAAGTTGAGGATATTGTCATTTCGATAAAACCAATCATTTCAAACGGTTTGTTATTTGACTTTGATCATATCCTATGACCGATTCGTCGTGCATTTGCAGACTTTAAACATATAGACCTTCCTATCTGCGCTAGTATTAGTGGTCGATTTCACTAATACAAGTTTAATTTTGGTTGCAAATAATCAACACGCTGGTAGTAACAAAAAATTTCCTCCTGCCCCGAGCTTTTATTCAAGTTGTAAGCCGATTTTTAGTTTTATTTCATCTGGTTTTCCACTAAAACAAAGTTTGTTAAAACAGGTAACACAAATGAACTAGGATTCATAAGTGCAATATTTTTCGAAATTGAATATCAGCTGATTTTTTGGTTGAAAACAAATCGATTTTATTAGAATACAGACTAAGCCTGTATTGGTGAGATCTGGCGTAGAAAGCTCTATTGCAAGGAATCAATGAATTTGGAATTTTCAAATAGTACGATACCACATTTAAATTATGTTGAGGCCACATATATCGATCAAAGCAGGTATAGTCTTTGAATTTCTTTTCTTTCCATAACTTTTGAGCCACATATCAAATTGTTATGAAGTTTGTTATTTGTAAGTTTGAGAGATGACTCGTTCGTATGACACTAGTTATGTTCAAATAAGTCATGTAATGTTTGAGATAATAGACTTTCGTTGTTTTATTAACAATTTAATATATAACGGTTGCTTAAGTTCGATTATAATCAAATGAAATGGGAACGTGTAGGGCAGCCAAACTTTGAAACCAGGTGTTCAATCATAATTCATCAGTTAACCCTTAACTAGCCAGCTCATCTGATAATAATAATCAAATCGGTTGTGTAGTTTCTGAGATAATGAAGTTTCGTGATTTTCACAAGTCGGTACATTACAAATGAAGTTACAGTTCGATTACAGTAAAAATTCAATAGTCTTCTGAGGCAGCTAGACCATTCTTTTGACACTAATTTTGTAGAAATCGGGTCGGCCATCTCTGAGATAAATGAGAGAGTCCAAGTAGTCTTCGGAATATGTTCCTTTGCATAGCTGGATTTCACATTTTTAAACATAACAGGCAAACTAATAGTCCGATTGCAAAACAAATCAATAGGGTCTTATGGGGCAACTAGACCTTCCATTTGACACTGATTTTATGAAAATCGGTACAGCCATCTCTGAGAAACATGAGTGAGATTAAACAGTCTTCAAAACACGTTTCTTTTCATAACTTTTGAACCACATGTTCAATCTTCATAAAATTCAAAAGTTAAGGGTTTTTTAGGTAGCCCGTTCTTTTGAAACCAATTTTGTTCAAATCGGTTGTGTAGTTTCTGAGATATTGTTGTTTCGTGATTTTCACATTTTTAAACATAACCTCTAAACCAAAAATCCGATTACAATAAAATTCAATAGGCTCTTATGGGGCAACAAGACCTTTTATTTGCAATTTATTTCATGAAAATCGGTCCAGCCATCTCTGAGAAAAGTGAGTGAGGATAAAAATCTGCACATACACACACACACACATACACACACACACACGTACAGAAAATGCTCAGCTCGTCGAGCTGAGTCGAGTGATATATGCCATTCGGCCCTTTGGAGCACTTTTATACTTTCGGTTTTGCAAGTGATTGCTATACCTTTCTAGGAGAAAGGCAAAACATTTTCGATTTCGATGCTTAAGATGACCTGGATTTATTGAAACGTAAAGCGAGAGACTTCGACGAGATGCTCGAATGCTCAAGGGAAGATAATGTAACGAAACTTTCGGTTCTGCCGAAATCTTGGAACCAACAAACGGTAACAGAAAAGTTTGAAACAACGAAACACATTGTGAAACAGGCTCGGCGCATATGAGAGGTTAGTGGAATATTGGCTATTCCTGACGTGAGGCTTGGTCATGGATTGCCCCTGGAAGTAAAAAACGAGGTATTGCAGTTTTATGACTATGACCAGTCAGTAGAACCATGCCAGGGCAAAGGGACTACGTTTCAGTGAGAAAAGATGGTAAGCGACAGCATGTGCAAAAGCGACTCCTAATGTATTCAATTCGTGAGGATTACGCTTATTTTAAAGATATCAGCAAAACTGATATTGGGTTGACTTCTCTTAGAGCTTTGAAACCTAAGCATTGTAAATTACTTGGAAGCTCAGGATCATAATATTTGTGTTTGTACTGATCACGAGAATACTGAATTGATGATACACAGTCTAAAGAAATATTCATTCCAAAATGATTCTAAATTTTACTTTGAACAACTATTATGTAGCTCAACTACACGATCCAAATATTGTTATCTCCGCAAATGTGAACATTGCCCAAGCCGTTTAGATTTTGAAAACAGTTTTTTCAAAGAACTTGAGGAACGTTGTATGAGAGAAATATCTTTCGAACAGTTGATTGCAGCAGATCGATGTAATATAGAGACACTTGTGAAATCAATTGATGAATTTGTATCTTATTTTTGTGAAAAGTTGATAACCCACGATCACATAAAAACTCAACAGTCGGCTTACATGAGAGAAGCAAATAATAATTTGAAAGATGGTGAAGTTGTTGTGTGATTTCTCAAAGCTCTTTTCTTGAGTACCGTTCGCCCAATCGTCTTGTTGTCAAAGAATGAATTGTATATTTTTGATCAAGCATTCCAATGAACGTATGGTTTTTGCTGGAGAACCACGGACAAATTAAGAAAAACGTGTATTTTCCTAAATTTTAATAATTTTTCGAGCTTAAATTAAAAATAAATCGAAAACCAATGCCTTTAGAATGTTAACTACCAAGAGCTTTTTGATTTAAAATGACTGTCTGCATCTTTTAAAATCATCAGAATAAAATTTTTTGAATTAGAATTTTTATAAAAAAATTAATCCACCATAAAAATAATATTTTTCATTTCTCCATCCTGGACTTTTTTCTAAGGTTGCGTTTTAACGTCAAGTTTATTAAAAAAATAAAAATAAATTAAACTGTTTTTTTTTTAAATTGAAATTTAATGTTTATTTTTAATGTTTTTTTGATCAAAAAAAAATTTTGTACAGTGTATAATTTTTTTGATGCATTTTCATTCCCTACAAGTCATTCTCAAACAGTTTTTCTATACAACTAGGGACAGTGGTAAATCGCGATTTCGCGGAAGCCGTGAATTTCGCGAAATCCAGCGTCGGCCGCGAAATTAACAAAAAACCGCGAAATGCCGCGAAAACCAGCAACACGGACGAATCTTAAGAATAATGCACACCTCGATGGTAACGGGAAGCCTTTTTTACCCAACCAATTTAATGGAATAGTACAACTGCTCTCTTCCAACGAGATTTTATCAGCCTGGGTTGAATTGTTTTCGGCCGGCTCAGTTACTAGATCCTCTTCGAGCAAAGATTTTGGCAATTGGGGCCCTGCACTGGGCTATCGGTATGCAAAATCGAAGTTACAAGATGTACCAACTTAGTTCAAGTAGTAAGCATTTTTGCATTTTAAAAAATACGCAACAGTGAGATCGATATTATAATCTTGGTATTCTTGCACTTTTCCGGTTTGCAAAAAAAATTATCGATTCCCGGAAACTCAATAGATGCGAAATGCAACGTGAGTCAGAATAACTTTTTTTTTCCCTGTAGGGCCGAAACACAACTGCGTCCATTAGTAAGGACTATTGTTGTATGACCCATGTTTGATTTAGTATTAGTCGATTATCCTATCACAACTAAGGTGTGATGGACACTGGTTGACATAATACCCGATCCCAGTTAGGGTCGACTCGTTTTATGAAGTCTAATACCTTACCAGGATCACAATGCCAAATTTCATGGGGCTCTAGTATGCAGATGCAGAGTATATGTTCAGCAGTTTCGGTTTCAAATTGGCAAAAACGACATTCTGTAGATCGAGTTTTTCCAATTTTGTTTAGGTGATACCTACTCGGGCAGTGACCGGTCAACAGACTCGTTAGTACCCGAAGATCTTTTTGATTCAGATTTAGTAGATTTAGTAAGATCCGAGCTTTCACAGCACTCGGTGTGATAAATCTTCTAGCTTGTCTGGATGTATCCGTGGCGTTACAGCTTGATTCTACCGTGGACATTTCCCAAGTTCTAAATTCAGTCCTCAGAGCGCATTCTGAGACTCCGCAGAATGGTTCCAGACCAATAAAATTTGATGCTGAGCCTTCTCTTGCTAGGCTGTCGGCTTTTTCATTTCCTTCAATGCCGCAATGGCCAGGCACCCAGTAAAGAGTAACTTCGTTCCTACTGGCCAATTGTCTTAAAGAAAGAAGGCATTCCCACACTAGCCTCGATTTACATGTGAAAGCTTTAAGTGCATTTAAAGCTGCTTGGCTGTCAGAAAATATGCAGATTTTCGCAAATCTGTAATTTCTTTTTAAACAGATATCCACACATTCAATAATAGCATGAATTTCTGCTTGAAATACCGTTGGACTGTGGCCCATTGGTATAGCTCTACTGATTCCAGGGCCAAACCCCGGCTCCAGTATTTTCACCCATTTTTGATCCATCGGTGTAAAACACAACAGAACCTGGACGCAGACTCGGCTCTCCTGACTCCCATTCATAGCGGCTTGATTTAACTACTTTGAAGGGGATGTCATAGTTTGTCTTCGTTGTCATCCTATCTTCTATTGTTTTAACATCAGAATTCAGTCTGAATTCCTTAAGGATTCGTAAGTGTCCCACAAGGTCACCATCTGAGATTTCATTATAACGTTTAAATGTCAGAGCACTTTTTGCAGCCTGCTGCTTTACATATATGTGCAAAGGTAGCATATAAAGGAGGGCTTCCAAAGCAACTGATGGTGTGCTTTTCATTGCCCCAGTTATTGATATACAGGGAAGCCTCTGCAGTTTACCAAGCTTCGCTTGAGCTGTTACCTCATTAATTTTAGGCCACCATATAAGTAAAGCGTATGTAACCTTCGGACGAACAATTGCCGAATAAATCCAATGGACTGTTTTTGGTCGTAGTCCCCATGTTTTTCCCACGGCTCTGCTACAAACCCAAAGGGCATTTGTACCCTTAGAGATAGTTTTGTCTAGATGAGAATTCCAATTCAGTTTTTTGTCAAAAGTTACTCCGAGGTATTTAACTTCTTCTGCAAACTGAATTTGAACACCATCTAGAATAGGCCGTTTTAAATTTAGCTTTTTTCTTTTGGTAAGAGGTACTATAACAGTTTTGGATGGATTAACATTCAAACCCTCTTCTCTACACCATTTTAAAGTAGATTTGAGCGCAGTTTGTAGCCGATTAGAGATCGTGTCATCGAACCTCCCACGAACTATTATGGCTACGTTGTCTGCGTACCCAATTACTTCATATCGTAGTTCTGTTAGCCTTTTAAGGAGTTCGTCTACAACTAAGGACCACAATAAGGGTGAAAGTACTCCTCCCTGGGGACATCCCTTATTAGATCTGATATTTAGCTGCGCACCTCCAAGATCAGCAGAAATTTCTCGATCTCTTAGCATCGCCATTGTCCATTCAATAATACAGTTATCCAGACCCCTTGCTTCCATTGCGGACCGCATTGAGCTATAGGATGCATTATCGAATGCCCCCTCTATATCGAGAAAAGCAACCAGAGCTATTTCTTTGGCTTGAAAGGACTTCTCAATTTTGTTAACTAACGCTTTTAGCGCTGTTATTGTAGATTTACCTGATTGGTAAGCAATTTGGTTTTCGCTCAATGGAAACTTCACCAAGACTGTTGACTTGATATAGTCGTCCAAAGATTTTTCCATTGTCTTTAATAGAACAGAGGAGAGACTGATGGGCCTAAAGGCTTTGGGAGTCGTTTTGTCTCTTTTCCCCACTTTAGGAATAAAGACAACTCAAACCTTTCTCCAGGATTTTGGTATGTAACTCATGGTAACACTGGCTCTGAAGAGCTCAGTTAACTGGGGAATAAGAGCTTCTTTTCCCTGTTGGAGTAGTGCTGGGAAGATTTCATCTTTTCCAGCAGATTTGTAAGGTTGAAAAGAACTCAATGCCCATTCAACCCTACCAGGCGTGAAGATTTCACAGGCTTTAAGATAGACTTCAGTTGACCATAAAAGTCCTGCCTTTTCTAAGTCCTGTACTTCACCGGATATGGGTGTTGACCCTGGAAAATGAGTTCTCATCATTACTTCCAGAGTTTCAGCGGAATCAACTGTAAAGCTGCCGTCCTCTTTTCTTAGATTGCCAAGACCATTTGAATGATCTTTTGAAAGAATTTTGTGCAGCCTCGCAGCTGTTGGAGCGTTATTGATCTCTTCGCAGACCCGTCTCCAGTCCTGTCTTTTGGCACGCCTCAATTCTCTGTTGTATGCAGTCAGGGCTTTTTTGTAGTGATCCCAGTCTAAAGTGACTTTTGCTCGATTGAACAATTGTCTAGATTTTTTCCTCAATTCTGCTAGTTTCTCATTCCACCAAGGAACATCTCTGCTTGATGATCTATGTTGAACAGGACAACTAGCTTGATATGATGAAGTCATTTTATCAATGAATTCATCAGAGGCATTATCTAGTTGTGAACAAGCTTTTATTGGGGTACCTTCAATTGTATTGTGGTTCTTCAAATAGAATCGGTACAGATCCCAGTTTGTTTTCCTTGGGTTTCTGTAGTTTTCAGTAATTAATGGTTCGGTTTTATAATTAAAGCTGATATGTTTGTGGTCCGACAGTGATTCTTCATCAGAAACGTGCCAATTCACAATCTTTCTTGATAAAAGGTCACTGCAGATCGAGAGATCAAGAACCTCTTTCCGGTTAGAATTTGTAAATGTGGGCGAGTTTTCTCTATTACATATGTCAATATTGTTGGACGAAATGTAGTTCAGCAGATTTTCGCCTCTTTTATTGATATCTGAGCTACCTCACAGTGTGTGATGGGCATTTGCATCACACCCTATTATAAATTGGGCGTTTATTTTTTTACAGTAGTTTATAAATTTTTCAATCAGTGGAGGAGGAATGTCATCAGTGTCTCCAGGAAAATAAGCTGAAGCAATGCATACTTCTGTTTTTCCTCGGGTCGTTGGCACCTCCACCATGATCGCAACTATGTCTTTACTTATTAACTCGGTAATTGGGACAAACTTAGTCTTTTTGTTTACTAGAATTGCTGTCCTAGGTCTAGACTCGCTGCTATCGTACAGAAGATTGCAGTTAGGCAGAGAGCAACCCAGTACTCTCCCGTTATTAACCCAGGGCTCCTGAATTAAACCCACGTCAAGATTTTCTTTGGAAAATCTTCTGCTGAGCACCGCTGAAGCACCCTTCGCATGGTGAAGATTTATCTGAATAAATTTAACAACATTCATTGGGTTTTTTTATTATTATTAAAATTTTCTTTTATTATAAATATATATATATATATATATATATATATATATATATATATATATATATATATATATATAAATATATATATATATATATATATATATATATATATATATATATATATATATATATATATATATATATATATATATATATATATATATATATAAATATATATATATATATATATATATATATATATATATATATATATATATATATATATATATATATATATATATATATATATATATATATATATATAAACTCCCCTTCATGTTGAAGCATGTTCATTCTGCTGAAGGCGGTCTTGAATAGACCGCTTTTGGTAGTTTACACTGGGTTTTTTGGTTTGTGGTCCTCTATCACCATGAGCAGCGGGTTGCTCTTGGCGTTTTGAACCACTACTCCCCGCGACACTACCCTTTTCACAATAGGGCATCTTGTTGGACTCCTCTGGCCTGTTATTACCTTGGTTAAACACTAGTTCCGGGTAGTTGTAGATGGACTTCATTGGAATCCATTGCTGCATCTTCGAACACGTTTCTTTGATTGTCTTGAGCTTAGAAATTTGATTGAACGGGGCGTTTCTTTTTCATTTGAATCTGCCCATATCTGTAATTCAGAACAAATTTTCTTCCCTCTAATTTGCGCTGCGAAGAATCATCAGCGGTAAGGGCAAGTTCGACGTGATCGCCCTTCACATGACGGTTTAAAATTCTCCACGCGTCAGTCGAGAGATTTTCGTTCTGACTCTCGATTAGAGACATAATCATCTGATTGCCATATTTGGCACTCCAAGGAAGAAAGGCGATCAGCACGTCAGGACGTGGGATTTTGTCCTCGTCCACTACTGCTAAATCAGCTCCTTCCCAGAGTGTTAAAGTTGGTAGCTTTTCCTCAACCCAGATTGCTGTTTTTTTGTCTTGGCACGTGAGCACTAAATACCCTGGCTTAAACCGACAACAGACAAATTTGGGCTTGAATACTTCCCGTCTTTGTTGGACAACTTTCAACAAGAGGGCTTCTTGAACCACTTCAAGTTGATTAGTCGACATTTCAATTGCAGGGTAACTATTGGCAATGTCACTATACGTGGGTGCTGGAAAAGCTTCACGCTTTAGTCCCTGAACCACATTCGAACGGTGAGGGCGCCCCGTGTTGTGAGATACACCAGCGGTTTGCTCAACACTTCGAATATTTGTTGCTATCGCGTTGTTTACAACATTCAAATTTACCTGTCGATGTGGGTAATCACACATCTTTTTTGAGACCGGCTTTTCTTCGCTGTTGTTGGAACGGTCGTGATCAGCATTCCTCTGCCTTTTGGGGTACTGGCTAAAGGAAGTTTAGCCCGCTCCCGGGCCGCAGCGTAGTCCATTCCGCCATCCATTAGCTTTCTTAGCCGTCTGCGCGCCGAACCGCACAGCCCGTGACGAACCGGCTTAGCTAAGTCAACATCCATAGCTTCGACTGGTATTTCACTCTTATTTTGGATTGGATCTAGTTTTTCTTCTTTCACTACCACTGCGGGCGGCATCGGCGCTCTGATGGTAATATTAACACCATCATCCTCCTCATCCGAATCAAACACTTGGTACACTTCTAGCGGATTTACCGACGGAGATGGGGAGCGCAACAATTCTAGCGAATCACTTAGAAGCCCGTCACCCAAACTTTTCTCTTCGTCACTAGCCATAATAAAAACTTATCAAATATCACTAAGCTTATTTTTTTATTTTTTATTTTTTTAAATTTTATTTTATTAATAACTCATTCACTGTATGTATATCAGAATATCGCGCACGCAAGCACTTTTCCCATGAACTAAATATACATTCACCCTGTAAATCCAGACTCTTTTCAGAGCGTGCGCACTAGTGTAGGTGAGGACTGGACATACCGTCTATTGGTACCTCGAATGTGATCTATCTGTAGCACATGTGGCCGCTTATTGTATTGCCACAGGCACTCACTTTAGGCCATGTATGATGAGAGCCTTCAATCACACAATGGCGATACAATGCCGCGTTTACGTTTCTTCTAAAAAACTGAATATGTAGCACTATTTTATTCCTTCGATCAAAAACTTTTATGCACTTCTACCGTGAGCACTATGGGACGCACTCTTTGCTACTTTTTATTGTAAATCTGCGTAAATTACACCGCAATTCGCGACCAAAAGAAACTTGCGAGTTTGACTGATAGTCACTCACAGCGGATGTCAGAATAACTTGAATAATATGTGCCTGCCGACACCAATATATGATTGAAGACAATTTAACACAGTAGTCTTCACTGCAAAGAAATCATGAATCGTTCGGTTAAATTACAATACCTACATTAAGCATGAGCATGAGCATGAGCATGAGCATGATTGACCGCCCGCGGTTGCTACTCCGTTATTGCCAGATCAGCTGTAATTACACAGAGAACCAATATATATATATGATGCTTGGGATTAACAGTCATCCTCAATGTGTAACAACTGGTGACCTTAATCTTTATATTAGGCAATACCAGCGCCGGCCGCATCCGAATGCAGGTCAAAGAAGGAGTGTGTATAGGAATATGTTGACGTGATACTCGCTTTATTGGAAGCCGAGAACACCTCTGCACTTCCACGAGAAATCACTGGGATGTTGGAGAAAAGGGTAAGATTTGCAGCAGGTTTCGTTTTGGTAAACGATGCGCTGAGTTCTAGTACCGGGTTCATAATAACAAATATCGCGCGTACGAGTTCATTATATCTTTTACGGAAATCATAACGCGATCCGAACTCATTCCGGTTGATGATGTAACACCGCAAAAATAAAGCGCACGCGAGGATACCGGACCTATGACTCAATCAAGACAGATTCAAAGATTCGAACATCTGTTTATGAAGTCATTATGCAACTACCGAAACATATCTCTCATTAATTTATCTCAGCTTACTACACAATGTTACGAAAGCTACGAGAGTTGAGCCTAAGTTAACGCCTCGCTACTCCTATCACTTCTTCGTGAAGTGACCCTCTGTATACCGAAAATTATAACACGGTTATAACCAGTCTGTAGAAAATACAACCTCATGAAAGGTATCGACGCGGAGTCTCTAGATATTCGGTGACCCGGACATCTGGCTTTGAGCTTAACAGGTCGACTAACGACGTTTCTTGTAAATTGTTCGTCTGTTCTTGAAAAGCGATTTCTTGCTTTGAGACCGATTCAAAGAACCGATTCAGAAATAAACAATAGAGTATTATTAGAGCCACGCACAGGTGTGTGTGTGTGTGTGTGTGTGTGTGTGTGTGTGTGTGTGTGGTATATTACACTACATTTCGAAAACATATATATGAGCAGAACTCTCCCGGGCCGGAGACGCGTTTACACCGAAGCATTATGCACGACCGCTCAATCCACGCCTACCGACGGAGACGCTCGGGAGTACGATATTTCACGCCGATTCTCTATTAGCTGTTGATGCGAGTGTTGCCTATCAAATAGAAAAATTGGCAAAGTTTCATGCATCCAAAGCCCCAATAGTTTAAAAAATGCAGATATGCAAATTGACCAAAATATATATCTTAAGTTTGTCGACAAAATGCCAAACTAGTCATAATTGGGACATAGTATACAAAAACCTCTGCTCAAAAGCTAGAAAAATCGAAAAAATTAAATCATAAGATTTCAGAAAAACTGGCGAATCTTCTTGCATACAAAGCCGTAAAATAAAAAAAAATAAAAACATATATATTTTCACCAAATTGCCTTAAATTTATGCACAGAGTGCCAGACTAGCCACAATCAGGATATAATTGTCGTGAGCTCGTGTCACCCTGAAACAAGAATTGGTCATAATCAATAATCGATCAAAAGCTAGACAAATCGAAAAAATAGAAACCGGTTAGTAGAAAACCTTATACTGGAATTTTTTTCTTATTACGCCAATACTTTATGGATGAGATTGCGAACAGCCTTTGTAATTATACTACATGTAAAGCCATATCGCGTTCTACGCATTCAAAATCGTAAGAACATGAAAATGCACATATACAAACTAACCAAAAGTCTAAGGCCTTTACCAGGCCAAACGCGAAAAGCAGCGCGAACCGATTCACCCGGCCGTAGGCCAATGTACAGCTCTACTTACGGCTATACACTAATCCACGGCCCGGCGAACCGGTCCGCGCCACCCCCCACACCCAGCCTGGCAGAGGCCTAACACGTATTGACAAAGTATCAAACCAATCATGGTGCAACTGTTGCAAAATTATAACACGTTATTCGAACACCTATCAAAACGCCAGTCAAAAAACAGTCTGCACATATACACACCGCCAGCAGAAAAACAGTATATAGATCTCAACCCTTCCCTCCAGTCCCTAAAAAAACCTGCGAATCTCCAGTTCTATTTTTCTACATAACCAAAATAAAAATAAAATGTCCAAAAAAATCCCAGATGTAGTGCGCGATGCGCACTGCATGAACACGCTCACTGTCAATGTCAACGAGCTGCGTGCCGAAGGCACAGAAACACACATTCAATATATTCCTTTCTTCATTCACCACCACTCCACTGGCATATAGCCCCAGCGTCAACACACATACCACCGCCGAGCAATCGAACGACAAAACGGCAACAGTTCGCACTACACACGCAAACAAATCAATCTTGTCTCACTCAACCGGTACACAACTGATGCACACAAACGCATTAAAAACTGCGTTCTTTCTGGCTTTCAGGCTGACCAGCTCTTTCCTATTCAATACAATGATGATATCAATAACTTATTTGTTAATCTGGTACTTATCTGAATGACAGTATATTTTCCAAGTAATGCTGATGGTTTTCCCTGATCGCAGTATTGTAACACCGAGATGCTGGTGTATTCACATCTACTCCTTTAATCTTTTGCACACCTACTCCTACCACTTCAACTGATCAGCCATATCCATAGTTGATCACAGCAGCTGTAGAATTTGATTCCCTTTTTCTCACCGCCCTTTTGTAGAAACTATTAAAACACTCATTCACCAAGCATTCTGATATCCTATCTTTCGATCACTACGTTTCTGAACATTTTACTCACTGTTTTCAAGCATAAATTAATCGAAAATCACGGAGCGATATATCACGCGTCATTTTTTCTCGCATTCACACACACCATCTACAATACCTACATTAAATTAAATAAAACAGTTTTTTTTATTATATTGCTAAGAGCACTTTATTTAGCGTTTTCTAAAGAAAAGAATGCCGCGAAAAAACCGCGAATTTCGAATATTTTCTATTTTGCCACCCGCGAATTTTCAACTTTTTTGCCGCGAATTACCACTGTCTCTACTATACAACCAACGGTTTCTGGACTACAATGCTTCGAATAAAACCTATGCCAAAAGACATACGTACTTTTAGAATGTAACTCATGAGTGTGAAAAATCACTCCATCTGTGAAAAATGCTCAGTTTGCTAAGCCACATACGTGTGCAAAGTTTCATTCAAATCAAAAATGGTCGATTAAATTTTCGCGTATTTCCAGGTCATTTGAAATGGTTTTGCTCATAAATATGATTTGGGTTTTTTTTCTGAAAAAAAAATTGTTTTACGGTGTATATTTTTTCTGGAAGGACTAAATTTTGTTGAAGACTTTATACGAGTCAAACAAACCGTTCTGGCTTTAAAATTATTTTTTTTTGAAACACATACAAAAATATATATGGGGTGTCAAATGTCGCATCTCGAGCTCGTCTTGTTCTCAACCGATCAACTTCTTTTCGGGATTCGTATATTTCCTGACTCTCTGATATTCTATATTCAGTGTGGCGAAGCCTTACACTTTTATTGACCTGCCTACGTTGCTCTTCGTTTCGGCGTGCCCGAATATTCGCTAGCTGATTTGGAACAAAAACAACGAACTCATTTCTAATTCAACGGCATGTTAATTATTTAAACACACCGAAACTCACAGAAAACCTTTCAGAGTCCTAAGATAAATAACTTTTTACTATCGTAACTATAACTATAACTTTAACTGTAGCTAAAACTACAACTATAACTATTGTTTTAAAATGGAATGAAAGCAATAAGGAGCAACGTAAAATCAGTTTGACTTTGAAAAACACCTTTAAAATTTTCTTATATGAGTATGTTGTCTCGATAACGACACTTAATTTGTTGACTACCCAGTTCCACAGCAATTTTGCAATTCTTGTAACGAAGGGCGGGAAATATCAAGGGTTGGTTTTTAACGTTTTATATCCTTTCCAGTTGATTTTCGTTATTGTCATGGCATAGTGACAATATCGTTTTGTCATGAACAAAAATTCTCGCAATACCTTATGGCCAACTATTTTTCGGGTTTCTTTTTTTCATATATGATACTACCTAATTGTTTTTCACGTTACCATGTGATATAAAGCTGTTTCTGCGAGAATATGCATGTTTGAGGTTTGATGCCACCAACTATCAGGGATTTGGGCATTTTCGAATATCACACAACTGTGAAGCGCCAGGGTACATACAGCTGTACAGACGTTTGAAATTAAATAGTAAATTGGTCGGTAATATCTGTATATACGGAACTTCGAAATTTTCGCTTTAGTGACATTAATATTTCATCTGTTTTTTTTTTTTTTTTTTTTTTTTTTGAGGCAGATCTGCCGCTTCAGCACAGTGCAATTGAAACTCCGCAACATTATAGTTTTCAATTCACCATTCAACAATGAATTGCAAATCCAGAGATTTGTAGGAACGCAATAGTGCCTATTAGAGATGGTCGGGTACGGGTATTTTTACCCGATACCCGTACCCGACCTGTACCCGACGTGTTCGGGTCGGGTTTCGGGTAACGCCAAAAAATATTTTTCGGGTTCGGGTCGGGTACGGGTTTGAAAAATTCTCAACTCGTCGGGTACGGGTAACTCGATTTCCGTGCATTATGAGAATTTATTTATTAACTTGCCAAGCCTCGGTGTTTTAGCATAGTTTTGGTCTCGGAGGGAGAAACGGATACGAGCTGTGGGAGTGTCAAATGAACCAGAATGAGCTGTCAATTTGAACCAGTAGAAAAAAAAACATCTTTTAGTAGCAGGTATTGTAATAACTTAAAAGTATTGTCTTAC
Organism: Wyeomyia smithii; assembly: GCF_029784165.1. Lineage (NCBI taxonomy): Eukaryota > Metazoa > Arthropoda > Insecta > Diptera > Culicidae > Wyeomyia > Wyeomyia smithii. The sequence goes on along the minus strand of NC_073696.1, from coordinate 162,040,620 downwards.
TTGAAAAAATATTCAACGCAAGCACTTTTTGTATTTAGTGTGATTATACAAAATATTTTGGTTTATTTTTACGTGAAATAATAAATTTCTTAAACTTTCAGTAATAATAATGCCAGCGCATTTCGGTTATTGAACTTGAGCTTTCTGGATTTACGGTTGAAGCCGGCTTTCTTTTGAAATTTGAGAAATTGCTTAACCAACTTTTGTTTTATGAAGCGACGCTTTTGTAATTATTACTCGGGTATTAAAAAAAAATAAAAAAAAAATCGTTTGGTAACAATTTCGAACTATACACTTCATCACGTTTGAATGTTGAATGAATCTTTCAGAAAAATTCTATTGAATTTTTATTAATCTCTCGAAAACAAAATAAAAATTTCAACAGTTCATATGAATCATACGTATGCATACAAAATAAATAATTGAAACCTCTGATCAATTTTATTATAAGGTAACTAACAGGAAAAATGGAGCCCGAATTCTCCGTACACAGTTATGAATAGATATTTCGCTGCGTTATAAAATGGTCAAATTTTTCTACAACAGACGAGCGGACGTACTCAGTGACAGATGCTACGCTGGATTCTAGGTGAACCAATACATCGCCTGGAACTCTGGGTTCATTAACATTCGTTCACATGAACTCTCAGTTCTAGCCTTACTCCGGCCATCGTCTCGAGAAACCACATACCGTAAACTGGGGTGACTCTGATCACTTTTTTGATTGTATCTCAAGTATTTTCAGAATATACTGAAAACAATGTTATTCGATATTTTTAAAATAAGTACTGGCATGCATTGAATGAGATTCAGTCACTACTTCAAAAGTTTAGCAACAATTTTGCTGTTTTTAAATATGCTCTAAAAATCTTACACCAATCATCATTCCGGGGTGACTTTGATCACTTCATTGTTTTGATGAATTTGGTGTAACACTTTGCTATTTTCACTAAATTGAACAGCCTTAAACGACTTAAACGAGTTTATAATTTTGGAAAGCAATTTGGGGGCCATTCACATTCTACGTGAACAGTTCATAATGGCGAATGTACAAGATTCATACAAAATTTTTAGAATATATATGAATGATTATCCACTGAGAGAGAAGGTGGTCTAAAATCTCCAAAAACTAGTCCACGAGGAATATGACTTATGAAATTGGCCAAATTTGCATGTTACTTCACGTCTTGGGTTTTTGTTAAAAAGAAATATGTAATACGCTGTGGAGAATATTGGGACTCAACATTGCCTTTGAGGAAAAACTTGCCAAAATAACAATAAAATGTATTGTTAGAATATTTGTTCATCTAAAGAACCAATCTGGGAGCAAAATAAAAAAACTTTACGTATTGCAACTTGTTGTTTTGAATCTACTTGAACCGATTGTTTGTATGCAACAAAAATCGCCAAAAATACACTTTATTTTCAAATAATATTTTAGCATGACAAACACTCTTTAAATAGCAGGAAATGCATGAATAGTAGCAATGCGAACATATATCCACGCAATCAGTGAAGATTACGACAAGTCCCAAGCACTACGAGCGCTTTTTTACCACATTTTCAAAAAAGAGGTACAATAAGCAATAAGGAGCAACGAAAAATCAGTTTGACTTTGAAAAACACCTTTAAAATTTTCTAAAATGAGTATGTTGTCTCGATAACGACACTTAATTTGTTGACTACCCAGTTTCACAGCAATTTTGCAATTCTTGTAACGAAGGGCGGGAAATATCAAGGGTTGGTTTTTAACGTTTTATATCCTTTCCAGTTGATTTTCGTTATTGTCATGGCATAGTGACAATATCGTTTTGTCATGAACAAAAATATATATGATACTACCTAATTGTTTTCACGTTACCATGTGATATAAAGCTGTTTCTGCGAGAATATGCATGTTTGAGGTTTGATGCCACCAACTATCAGGGATTTGGGCATTTTCGAATATCACACAACTGTGAAGCGCCAGGGTTCATACAGCTGTACAGACGTTTAAAATTAAATAGTAAATTGGTCGGTAATATCTGTATATACGGAACTTCGAAATTTTCGAATTAGTGACATTAATATTTCATCTGTTTTTTTTTTTTTATTTTTTTATTTTTTTTTATATATTTTAAATTTTTTTTTAATTTTTTTTTTTTTTTGAGGCAGATCTGCCGCTTCAGCACAGTGCAATTGAAACTCCGCAACATTATAGTTTTCAATTCATCATTCAACAATGAATTGCAAATCCAGAGATTTGTAGGAACGCAATAGTGCCTATTAGAGATGGTCGGGTACGGGTATTTTTACCCGATACCCGTACCCGACCTGTACCCGACGTGTTCGGGTCGGGTTTCGGGTAACGCCAAAAAATATTTTTCGGGTTCGGGTCGGGTACGGGTTTGAAAAATTCTCAACTCGTCGGGTACGGGTCGGGTACGGGTAACTCGATTTCCGTGCATTATGAGAATTTATTTATTAACTTGCCAAGCCTCGGTGTTTTAGCATAGTTTTGGTCTCGGAGGGAGAAACGGATACGAGCTGTGGGAGTGTCAAATGAACCAGAATGAGCTGTCAATTTGAACCAGTAGAAAAAAAGCATCTTTTAGTAGCAGGTATTGTAATAACTTAAAAGTATTGTCTTACTTGAAAAAATATTCAACGCAAGCACTTTTTGTATTTAGTGTGATTATACAAAATATTTTGGTTTATTTTCACGTGAAATAATAAATTTCATAAACTTTCAGTAATAATAATGCCAGCGCATTTCGGTTATTGAACTTGAGCTTTCTGGATTTACGGTTGAAGCCGGCTTTCTTTTGAAATTTGAGAAATTGCTTAACCAACTTTTGTTTTATGAAGCGACGCTTTTGTAATTATTACTCGGGTATTAAAAAAAAATCAAAAAAAAATCGTTTGGTAACAATTTCGAACTATACACTTCATCACGTTTGAATGTTGAATGAATCTTTCAGAAAAATTCTATTGAATTTTTATTAATCTCTCGAAAACAAAATAAAAATTTCAACAGTTCATATGAATCATACGTATGCATACAAAATAAATAATTGAAACCCCTGATCAATTTTATTATAAGGTAACTAACAGGAAAAATGGAGCCCGAATTCTCCGTACACAGTTATGAATAGATATTTCGCTGCGTTATAAAATGGTCAAATTTTTCTACAACAGACGAGCGGACGTACTCAGTGACAGATGCTACGCTGGATTCTAGGTGAACCAATACATCGCCTGGAACTCTGGGTTCATTAACATTCGTTCACATGAACACTCAGTTCTAGCCTTACTCCGGCCATCGTCTCGAGAAACCACATACCGTAAACTGGGGTGACTCTGATCACTTTTTTGATTGTATCTCAAATATTTTCAGAATATACTGAAAACAATGTTATTCGATATTTTTAAAATAAGTACTGGCATGCATTGAATGAGATTCAGTCACTACTTCAAAAGTTTAGCAACAATTTTGCTGTTTTTAAATATGCTCTAAAAATCTTACACCAATCATCATTCCGGGGTGACTTTGATCACTTCATTGTTTTGATGAATTTGGTGTAACACTTTGCTATTTTCACTAAATTGAACAGCCTTAAACGACTTAAACGAGTTTATAATTTTGGAAAGCAATTTGGGGGCCATTCACATTCTACGTGAACAGTTCATAATGGCGAATGTACAAGATTCATACAAAATTTTTAGAATATATATGAATGATTATCCACTGAGAGAGAAGGTGGTCTAAAATCTCCAAAAACTAGTCCACGAGGAATATGACTTATGAAATTGGCCAAATTTGCATGTTACTTCACGTCTTGGGTTTTTGTTAAAAAGAAATATGTAATACGCTGTGGAGAATATTGGGACTCAACATTGCCTTTGAGGAAAAACTTGCCAAAATAACAATAAAATGTATTGTTATAATATTTGTTCATCTTAAGAACCAATCTGGGAGCAAAATAAAAAAACTTTACGTATTGCAACTTGTTGTTTTGAATCTACTTGAACCGATTGTTTGTATGCAACAAAAATCGCCAAAAATACACTTTATTTTTAAATAATATTTTAGCATGACAAACACTCTTTAAATAGCAGGAAATGCATGAATAGTAGTAATGCGAACATATATCCACGCAATCAGTGAAGATTACGACAAGTCCCAAGCACTACGAGCGCTTTTTTACCACATTTTCAAAAAAGAGGTATAGTGATCAAAGTCACCCCGGTGATCAAAGTCACCCCAGTTTACGGTATGACAATTAGTGCATGAAATGTGCGAGTTAACCAGGTATTTAAAAAAAAAAAAAATCCATCCTAAACGGGTCGGGTACCGGCAATTTCAGGGCATTTTCCTTTCGGGTACGGGTAGCTGAAAAAAAAAATTTTCGGGTTCGGGTCGGGTACGGGTATTTTAAACAAACCTGACTTCGGGTTCGGGTCAAGTACGGGTTTGAAAATTCTCGATGAGCCGGGTACGGGTCGGGTACGGGTAACAAATTTCTCATACCCGACCATCTCTAGTGCCTATTTAACGAAACATGAACAGAAATCAATGTTTTTTGAGGAGCAAAAACTACACGTTCATTTTACCGGCTAACAGAATCATTGGAGCATGAGCAAATATGATCTAAGTCAGTGTGCATTTTAGAGAAAATTGAACAGTTTGATTAGATCCAAGCAATGGAAAATTTAATCATCGCATATGTAGTGTTACTCTTGTTCTATCTTTTCCTTGAATGGATGCATAAGACGATTCTTTGCAACTTTGCTCGAATAAGTCAGGAATTTGATTTACATTATCAAGCATATGCCCTTAAATAAAATCAATGTCACGTTGAGAGTATTCACATGCATGTCAAGTTTGTTTTTACAGTAGAGTTACAACGATATAGCTCTTTTGCACTAAAATTATTTGTTTTGGGCTTTCGAGCTCTACCAAAACTACACCTTTTCTGTACCACTGTAAAATGTGTAGTAGGTAGCGAAAACGAATTTCACATTATATGTTAATCATTAACAGGTCTTTGTTTACTAAACATCGACGTCTCGATAACGACGCTACAACAGCTTGTCTACCGCTCATAGCTTGCAATCATAGTACCTAAACTAATGAGGTTGTTCTTGGAGTAAAAGGCGGGGAAAGGCGAAAATATATTTTAATTTTGTTTTTAACTTTATCAGTTGATTTTTGTTTTTTATGGCTTATTAACTCGTCGGAGATCGAAACAAAACAAACACAAAAGGAATCATGCAAATCCGTTGATTCTATTCCAAGTAATGCGCCTTTTTACAGACACCAACTGATTTTTATTTAATAGATTACATAGCATATTACCCTAATGTTGTATCTAAAAGTTTGAATAAATTGATACAGATATTTGTTATTTGAAAAATGTTCTATTTTGTCGTTTTTTCAGCTCACCAACATAAACATTAATCCGGACTCAATTTCATTTACAAATCTTACGATGGAATCCGATAAGTTTATCTGTGTTAGAGAAAAAGTAGGAGAAACGGCACAGGTTGTGATTATCGATATGAACGATGCGCAAAATCCTATTCGTCGTCCAATAAGCGCTGATTCCGCCATTATGAATCCAGCTAGTAAGGTCATTGCTTTAAAAGGTAATATAAAGTGTAATGCGGAAATTTACATTAATTGTAAAATTATTACTACTTAGCAGCTCAAAAGACTCTGCAGATTTTTAATATTGAGATGAAATCCAAAATGAAAGCTCATACGATGACAGAAGAAGTGGTGTTCTGGAAGTGGATTACATTAAATACGTTGTCGCTAGTAACGGATACGTCAATATATCACTGGTCTATGGAAGGCGATTCGATTCCTTTAAAAATGTTTGAGCGCCATTCATCGCTAAACGGTTGTCAAATAATCAACTATAGAACCGATCCCAAGCAGGCTTGGCTTCTTTTGGTCGGTAAGTTACGTTTCAAATAAATTCAAATATATATATATATATATATATATATATATATATATATATATATATATATATATATATATATATATATATATATATATATATATATATATATATATATATATATATATATATATATATATATATATATATATATATATATATATATATATATATATATATATATTTATTTATTTATTTATTTATTTATTTATTAAAAAATATGCTTTATCAATTAAAATAAACAAGCTATTTGCCATATAATAATATTTTCAGGGGTAATTGCACGTCCACCATCTCCAAATCTTGCAATTATTCACAAATGGCTGTTCCACTGTCAAGATATAAACCATCTTCTTTTAAAGTCTGTAGACAGCATCCTCGATTAATTTTAATTTTTAAACTCATCGGTGTTGTTTCAACTACGTCATTGATTTGTTTTCTTCTGTTTTCTGCTTGCGGGTGAATGAAGGAAAAGTAAAAAAGTCTCAATTTTCATGTATTTTGAAATGTATTGGAAAGATATTTTGTGAAAGGGCTATCAGTAAACTACGTATACACATTTAGGGTCTTTAGGGTCATTTCTGATCACTCTTCTGTTACCTTAGAAAATAGCTGAAAATCACGAGAATTTATTTTTTAAGCTGCTTGAGAAATGTATGACACTAACAGCATAACTCCATAGCTTTATGCAAACACTAGTATCTAACCTACGAACTAGTAGTGAAATTTATGCTTCACTTATATGAGAGCCCTCCCTTCCAGAAGAAGGAGGGGTGTCAAGTTACCATTGACATATTTCTTACTCTTAAAAACCTCACCATGTTAAATTTGGTTCCATTTGCTTGATTAGTTTTCAAGTTACGCAGAAGTTTGTGTTATATTTGTATGGGAGCCCTCCCTATAAGAAGAGGAAGGGGTCTCGAGCTACTCTAATAACCTTTTCCGGCCTCAAAAACCCCTACTTACAAATTTTTACGCCGATTATACAGTAGTTTCCACGTCTATAAGGATCAGACAGACAAACAGACAGATAGAACTGCTTATTCATGTGATTAGATTTCTTGTAGTAATTTAAATTGCTGATTTTACGTTTTAAATTATTGATTTACCATCTTTCATTACAATTCTTTCATCTTTTCTCATTGATGCAAAACTCTTGATGGTTACTCAAAGACGCGCAAAAACTTATATATGAACCTGTCTTATGCACTTTAAAGACAATTTTCGTATACAAACATAACCAGTCATGAAACATTGAATAAAATGTCAATTTTACCCCATTTTACGGTACTAATTGGTTTCAAAACTTGCTGAAAACATTTATTCGGCACATTATGCAAACAAAAAAATAACTATTGTACTCTAATTTTAAAGCCTGTATGTGGACGTTTTGACGTCTTGACACAATGGTCAAATTTATTCGACATCATGATTATTGTTGGCACATGTTTGCCACATTTCAAAACTGGAGAGTGACAAACAATTACCTTTGACTAAATATTTATCTGTTGAAAAATGACAAATATTTGACGCTTGGTCAAATAGTGTAATACAGCTTTAAGATATTTGAAAAAGTTACGTTATATCGAGGTAAAAATTATGTTATATCGAGGTTGCCTTATATCGAGGTATAGCCGTACCCTTATTGGGTGGTATTCAGTCATTTAGGTTATTTCCCAGAAACTGAAAGTGGTCATCTTCAAATTCAAAATTGCTTGGGGTAAGACACTATTGATATATTGCGAAATATTTCCACTGGATATATTTACATTGGAAATGTCGACAGCACAAAAGGCGCTGGAGAGGACGGGCTTCCGCCACTACTTCTCAAAAATTGCGAAGCATCACTTGCTCTGCCTGTTTCATGCCTCTTCAACTTATCGCTCTCATCGAAGATCTTCCCAACGGTCTGGAAAACTGCACGAATCGTACCGATTCTCAAGCGGGCAATATTCACCACGTCAACAATTATCGTGGCATATCGATTCTATGCTCACTTGCAAAGATATTCGAGTCGCTAGATCATGTCGTGCTATACACCAACAAAGGTGTAACAAAGGTCTACAACCTCCAACCTTATGTGCTATACAAACGCACAATTTCTAGAAATTGAGAACAGAAAACAAGTCGATGCTGTCTACGTCGATTTCTCTAAGGCTTTTGATGTTGTGCCACACGATTATGCCATCGTAAAACTCAAACGTATGGGGTTTCCAGAGCACGTCACCGAATGGCTACACTCATTCCTCACTAACCGTAGAACCTCAGTCTGCGTGAACTCCGTGTGTTCCAAAGAATACGCCCTCACGTCTGGTGTCCCTCAGGGAAGCGTACTGGGTCCGCTTATATTTGTCTTGTTTGTGAACGACATATGCTCTAGACTGAAGTCTCAGAAGCATGCTGATGTGTGTGTGTCTGTGTTTACAATTCAACTCCCACTGACCGGCAGTGCTTTTATGGAAAAAACCTTTCTCCATCCATTTCTATTTGAAGTTTAATTCATATTTTAATAATTTTTTTAATACATAACATAATATATAGATGCAAATATTTTTAGCCCTGGAGATCAAAAGTGACAGCTCTAGTGTTCATCCAACGACCCATTTCGAGAATGCCTGGTAATACACGTACATTCCGAGGTCGCCTTCATGAACACTAAGCCCCACATGAATACGTTGTTATATCTATTGGATTAGCATTGGCCGATACCGTATCGATACTAAAGATATCGATTCTGCGAACCTGAAAATCGGTATTTTTCATCGATGCAACTGACGTTGATATTAAGGTGGATCGATACATTCACCCCGATATTTTTTCGATACTGAAGGGAAACTATTAAATCGGAGAATTCACGGATACGACCAATTGCCTGAATGTCCTAAGCAAACAGTGCGGAAATTTGACTCTTTTGGCAAAAGACACCAACAGATTGCATATACCCGCGCACTTCCAAGATGGTTTTCCTGCCTCTTGCGAGAAAAATTGTTTCGCAATTGACAATACTGTTTTTGCAGAGCAAAATCATAATCGCCGCTTCACTCACCTGACAAGCATTTTGTGGTGAATGGCTTAGTATTCCAATAATTATACAGCAGTCTTTTTATGAGAGGGTTTTGTCTCAAATTTTTATGAAAACGCGTGAAGAATGACTAAATTGAGTTGAAAAGATAACTTAGAAAACCGTTTTAAAATGTTAAGCTATGTTTGAATATAAGAGTGATAAGTGTAAAAACCAAAATGCAACATTCTAATCAGAAACTGTGATTTGTTTGTAAAACAGATAACTCTAAACATAAAACAAAAGCTTAACTAAAATTAGGGCAATGTCTTGTACCGTTTTAGAGCACTGCAGAATGTTTCTTGTTCCCTATTTAAAATATTCCTAACATTGTTGAACTGTATCTTCTTTCTTTAATTAGTCATCTCCTTAACACTGCAGGGACTCGTTATATTTTTTTTGTAGAAAGGCAGACAATAAAGAATAAAACGCCAGAACTATTGTGCTGCCCGAAATTTCAAATCAGGCCGCAGACGCGCTTATGCTATTGCACTGATTTGTATGTGACATATAATTCCCGCCGTGGACCGCAGGGATACCAAATGTGCAGATTTGTCTGCAAAACGCAGATTTTCGATTCGCAAATAATTGCAGTTTTTCCATTGTTTTTCTAGATTTTTGTCAGAGTCTCTTCATACTTGCGCAGATTTTCTCAAAATCTTTGCAGATTTCTGCAGACTTTTGCCTACGCAAACGCATTTTTTTCAAATCACGGCCAGATTATTTTCAAATTTTAAGCAGATTTTGTCAGTTTTTCGAGCTGTTGCAAACTTTTTTAAAAAACATTTGCCATCTCTGACTGACCGTAATGTAGATAAAAAAAATGCCGCTTTTCATAGACCTGTCGCCAAGTTCCGAGAACACGTTTCTTTAAAGAGAAGAAAATTTCTTCATTGAAAGTGTTCCGTCTCCGCCGAAAGCAGATCATTCACTGCTATTAGGGATGGGAAAACAATCAGTAACTACTGATAGTTATCAGTAAGAAAAGATATCATTAACTATCAGTAAAATTTTTCTCTTACTAATATTGTCTGAATTTTTTTTTTTTGTAGGAGAGTTACTCTACATAATTTTCACATAGGCGCAACTAAGAAAATTTTTGGGGGAGCTGTTTTTCCTAACTTTTCATTGAAAAAGCATCGATGAAATAACGATTGAAAAAAATATCGATAAACGCTTAAATGCTTTTTTAATTGAATATTGTGTAACAAATGTCATTCAGGGTGTAGAAAACCTGAAAAAAACTGGAAAATCAGGGAATGTCAGGGAATTTATTTCTCACTCAGGGAAATCAGGGAATATCAGGGAAAACAAGAAAATATTTAGGGAAAAAATTTAACCCGAGACGCGATTCTTTTTTAAACGGCTCTTTAGCGCAAAAATTGATTTTTCAGCGTAAAAAGCTGTTTTGGGACCTCTACATTTCGGTTTCATATCCGATTGAATACTTTTTTCACTTTTTTGTGTGAAATGCTGAAAAATATCAGCAAAAATAATATTATACTTCAGGGAAAATCAGGGAATTTTATCTTGAAATTTTTTTCGCCACCCTGGTCGTAACAAAGAAAAAAAAAAATAAATAAATACAATAAAAAGGATCACTTCAATCGGGATTGAATCTCCGAACCAATGGATTGAAAATATTAACCACAGCGTCAACGCCAAACTCTTTCAGCAAAGCTGATTCAGTATTGAGTAGAGCTAGATATGAGAATCTATTCTGCGTGCTGACCTTACTAAGCCCCGTTATTAATCGCCGTACTACTGAAAAGCTTCTTCAGGTTGAGAAGAAGTATGAAATGGGCCTAAGTAGAATACACCCTTGCTGTGAAAAATTCTGAGCGGAGGCTAGAAAATTTCTTGTGTGAGATGGGAGCGCTCTTTGCAGCATTCAAAAGCTTTTGTGTCCGATAGCGAAATAAAACAATTTTTGGCGATCGACTAATTTTTATCAAAATGAACAAAACAGTTTGGATTGGATTTCTCTAATGTAAACTTAAATCACCAACCACATGCAATACCGTCAACGAAAACCAATGTCGAGTCAAGGATGTACGGCTGAATAAAGCAACGCTAACAACAAATGTAGCGTTGATAGTTTGCTTAAAACTTAAATGCAAATTACTGATATTTACTGATAGTAATCAGTAACGAGTTCGAAATTACTGATAGTTGTCAGTAAGAATTTTTAACGATTGTTCCCATCACTACACTGCTATGTTGTTACTGTCGACAACATACGCGGCATCGGTATTCATTCCAACAGAAACCGAACAACCAATCAGCGAAGACCACCAAACCCCACCACCAGCGCGACGCTATAAAAGCAGCGGTCGCATCGTGAAGTTTTTCAGTTTTGTTTTAACCATCGTTCTGTAAGCATCAGCAGTAGGAAGAAGAAAATAAAAATAGTTAAGAAATATCAACTGTGTTCAACTCTGCTATAGTTTTTCGTCCTCGGCAAGGAGCAAAGTCAAACCCCAGTTCTTTTCAGAGCTTCCAAGAGTTGATTGATTGACACTTGCTCCCTTTGCTCGTTCCACCGAATACAGTCCACTTTGCTATAGCAAGAGTTCTCCCCAGACCGAACATAAATTTTGGTCCATCCCGAACCGGATCGCAGTAACCTGTCGAACGTAGCTGCTGCTAGTGCTACTGCTGCGGCTGTCGATTCAAAATGCGCGCGAAGCGAAGTAGTTAGTAAATCGCGTTCGTAAAAAGAAAGTGAAATGTCAGTGCTACATGTGCCGAGACAAGAGCAGCATAACACCCCTGCTGCTACTGATGCGGTTATACAAACAGAAAACCTAGCTCATTCTCCGAATGATTCTTCATCGTTCTACGGATTCGACGAATGGGAGATGCAAATGGATGCTGCTAAAACGCAGGAGTATAAAGGATTAGTGCGCCAGAGAACTGTTGCGAAACAGAAGTTGATGCGAATCAACCAGACACTAATCACTTCAACGCCTGGATTGGCACAACTTTGAGTGTTGTCTACAAATTTGAGTGTCAATTAAGCCGAGTACAGCCAAATTCATAACAAGATATTAGCCATTGTACCCGATGAAGCGATCGATGCACAGGATGATGAGTATGCAAACTTTGAGGAGCTGTTCTACAATGTTTCCAATGCAGTGGAAGAGTTATTATTGGAAGCGTAAACACGGATTGCCACACAAACTCCTTCCGTAAGTCCCACAGGCCCTCAGGTCATCATCCAGCAACAACCGTTGAAAGCACCAATTCCATCTTTTGATGGGAGCTATGATTCTTGGCCGAAATTCAAGGCTATCTTTCAAGACTTAATGGCTAATTCGGGGGATACAGATGCCATTAAACTGTATCATCTCGACAAGGCGTTGACTGGAGATGCCGCTGGAATTTTAGATGCAAAGATTCTGAGTGAAGGCAACTATCAGCAAGCTTGGGAAATTTTATCCGACCGGTACGAGAACAAACAGGTACTAGTAGAAACTCACATTCCTGGGTTGTTAAATTTGAAGTAAATGAGATCAGAGTCCCACAAGGAATTGCGAGGAATCATCACCGAAGCCAATCGACACGTCGAAAGTTTGCGCCACCTTCAACAAGAAATCACTGGAGTATCGGAGCATATAATTGTTTATCTGCTTATTTCTGCCTTGGACAAGGCAACTCGTAAGTCGTGGGAAGCCACTCAGAAGAAAGGCGAGCTGCAAAATTACAAACAAGTCAACGAGTTCCTGAAATCCAGATGTCAGATTCTAGAAAACTGTGAAGCGGCTTTCCAAACAGCACCTCAAATTTTCAAAGGCAAGCAGCAACCAACGAAAGTTTTGCCACAGAAGAGCCACACCGTCTCGGCAAGTACACCTCAAACTTGTGAGATTTGCGGTGGTGATCATCGGAACTACCAATGCAACGCGCTAATTTACCTGACGGCATCCCAGAAAAATGAAAAGATACGAGCCGCTGGAGTTTGCTTTAACTGCCTGCGGAAAAAGCACCGTTCCAAAGAATGTCCTTCTAACAAGAAATGCCATAAGTGTCAGCGACGTCACCACACGTTGCTCCATGATGATGGAGTACCCAATTTGGAGAAACCGTCCAACGTTTCTCTTCCCGCGGAAGCAGTGGCAAGCACACCAACGGTTCCGGCTGCTTCGAATCAACCATCCACATCGAAGCAGAAGATTCCTGCCATCATAGAGCCACCTGTGTCTACGACCTGTTCATCCAACCTAGCCCAAGCGACCAAGACTGTTCTGCTGCTTACCGCAGTGGTACATGTTTTTGACCAGAAGAACCACCCTCATCCATGCCGCGTTCTGTTGGATAGCGGATCCCAAGTGAACTTTGTGACTGAAGATATGGCCAACCGTCTTGGTCTCCCAAAGAAACCCGCCAATGTTCCGATTGTTGGTATCAACGCACTGCGATCCCACGCTCGGGATAAAATCACCTTGAAGTTCAAATCCCGAGTGTCGAACTTCCAAGCAAGTCTCGAGTGCCTGATTACACCGAAAGTAACTGGTACAATACCAGTGTCGAAGATCAACACACTGGAATCTCCCCGAAGGAGTGGTTTTGGCCGATCCCGGCTTCAATACGCCACAAAAAGTTGACCTGCTAATTGCTGAGCTGTTCTTCGATATCCTGAAACCGAGCCAATTAAGCCTAGATGATAACCTGCCACAGCTGAGAGATACTCATCTTGGACGGATTGTATATGGTGTCATCGTCGTGCTACAAATGTCCAACATTTCCGTCCAGCATGCCAACCACACTTCCCTTGAAGATATCAAGCGAATGATGCAGCAGTTCTGGGAAATCGAGGAAGTGTCTGATGTTTCGAAGTTGTCAACCGAAGAAATGGCTTGCGAAGCGCACTTTCTATCCACGTACCAACGTGATGAGAGCGGTAGATTTATAGTGCGGTTACCATTCAACGAGAACGCTTCTAAATTGGGTGATTGTCGTGCAATGGCCCTGAAGAGGTTCTTGATCCAAGAAAAACGCTTGATGAATAATCCAGAGCTACAGGCGCAGTACGTCGAGTTCATTCAGGAGTACAAGACTCTCGGCCATTGTCGGGAGATTTTTGAAGCCAATGATCCACCTAACCAGCAGAAGTATTATCTTCTTCATCACGCGGTATTACGTCAATCCAGCTCGAGCACGAAGTGTCGGGTCGTTTTTAATGCAAATGCAAAGTCCTCATCAGAGCAGCTGTCCTTAAACGAAGTTCTTCAAGTGGGTCCAGCAGCACAGAATGACTTGCATTTCATCATTCTTCGCTTCAGAAAATTTAAGATTGCGTTTTTCGGGGACATTGCCAAAATGTACCGGCAAGTACTTCACGCTGGACGATGTGCTTTCCGGTGCAGGCTCGATAGAAGAGGCCATCGAGGCTCAACGACAACTACAACAGCTTCTAGGAAGCGGCGGATTCCCGTTACGCAAGTGGTGTTCGAATTCTCCTGAATTTCTCAAGCACATTCCTATAGAAGATCAAGAAAAGAGGGTGCCGTTGGCTGAACGTGGAGTAAACGAGGCTTTTAAGGTTCTCGGACTGCTATGGGATTCATCTGCCTTGTACATCGCAAATGAAACGAAGCAGTCGCCGCATCCTCAACACCGTATCACTAAGAGGGTGATGTACTCAGAAATCGCAAAATTTTTCGACCCTCTAGGATTGATCTCTCCAGTAATTGTTTTGGCAAAACTCCTGGTTCAACGACTGTGGCAACTTAAGATCGGATGGGACGATCCGGTCGATGAAGACACAGCACGACAGTGGAATGAACTGCAAGTCTCGATGTCTTTGCTAGCACACATCGCCATTCCAAGATGCGTCACCTTTGAAGGAGCCATTGCTCACGAGCTGCATGGTTTTTCCGACGCCTCCACCGTGGCATATAGGGCTTGTATCTACCTGCGTAGCCTATTTGCCGACGGCTCAGCCAAGCTGCGTCTACTTACCAGTAGCTCCTTTGGAGGAACTTTCAATCCCTCGCAAAGAGTTATGAGCCGCGCGGCTATTGACGCGGTTGTTAGTAAAAGTAATACCTGCCTTGGATATGGAACTCCTAGAGATTGTGCTTTGGTGTGACAACACAATTGTCCTGGCTTGGATCAAGAAGCCGCTCAACCAACTCCAGTTGTATGTCCGGAATCGAATCGCCATAATCCAACAACACACTAGTGGATACCGCTGGGAATACGTTCGATCGCAGCAGAACCCAGCCGACACCGTTTCTCGTGGTCAACTACCAGAGGGTTTGAAAGACAACAACCTTTGGTGGAACGGCCCCGAGTTTCTCCAGCGAGTGGAATACGATACCGATATACCCGAAGAAATTCCCGAACTTCCCGAATTGAAAGAACCAGTCGTCATTGCAGCTGTGAATGTTGTACCATTTCCGTTTTTCTCCAGATACAGCAGCTTCCGTAAGATCCAACGTGTTATGAGCTACGTCCTGCGATTCATTGCCAACTGTCGAATCAAGGTCCCGACCTCACGAGAGAAAAATCCTCATCAAACCATCTCTGAACTGCGCTCGGCTACCGAAGCTATCATACGCGTGGTTCAACAAGTTCACCTGGCTGACGAAATTCATCGAGTCATCAACAATGAACCCTGCAAGAAGTTGGCAAATTTGCGTCCTGTTTTCACCAACGGCTTACTTCGTGTGGGTGGTCGATTGGACCGCTCCCATCTACCGTTTTAAAGCCGCCATCCCATCATCTTACCGGACAAGGACCCGGTAGTACGTCTTCTAATCTGGCTAATGCACATCGAACAGCTTCACGTCAGGCAGTCTGGATTGATGAACGCCATGAGACAACGCTACTGGCTTTTGAACGCTCGATCAACAATTCGGCAGATTACACGCAAGTGTATCAGATGCTTCAGGATTAAACCAACCAACCCAACTCAACTGATGGGGAACTTACCAGTATCAAGAGTGGTACCGTCGCCACCATTCGCAATCACCGGTCGTGACTATGCTGGCCCGTTTTTAATAAAACAAGGTGGACGCCGTCTGACCCTGGTCAAAGCTTACGTGGCTGTCTTCGTGTGCATGACAACCAAGGCCGTGCATTTAGAGGTGGTTTCCGATCTAAGCACGGATGCTTTCTTGGCGTCGTTGAAGCGTTTCATAGGCCGGAGAGGAACAGTCCAGCAGCTGCACTCGGATAACGCCACTAATTTCCGAGGTGCTCATCACGAATTAAATGAGTTGTTTCAACAATTTCGAAGTCAGCAGTCTGTGGATACCATTAGAGATTTTTGTTCGTCGCGTGAAATTGAGTGGCATTTCATCCCGCCGGACGCATCAAAATTCGGCGGGCTTTGGGAAGCTGCAGTTAAATCCGTAAAGACACACCTGAAGCGCATCATCGGGAACGTAAGGCTGACGTTCGAAGAACTAACTAATGTTATGGTCGAGATCGAGGCTGTGATGAACTCTCGACCACTTTTCTCCGTCTCCAACGATCCAGCAGATCCAACAGTTATCACACCTGCCCACTATTTAATTGGACGCCCTCTTACTGCCATCCCAGAAC
Source organism: Wyeomyia smithii (assembly GCF_029784165.1). Taxonomy (NCBI): domain Eukaryota; kingdom Metazoa; phylum Arthropoda; class Insecta; order Diptera; family Culicidae; genus Wyeomyia; species Wyeomyia smithii. The sequence continues at coordinate 162,024,057 of NC_073696.1, read as the reverse complement.
CGTCTCTGGAGGACATCAAGGCAACCCGCCTTGAGCGATGGCAGCACCTACAACTGTTGCGGGAGCATTTTTGGCGAGCGTGGAGTCGTGTCTACCTAAATACGCTCCAACCCCGAAAGAAGAATCTACGTGCCACACCAAACATCCGTAACAATATGATTGTGTTGCTTCATGATCGGAACCAGCCCCCACTCAACTGGAGGTTGGGTTGAATAACAACCGTTTATCCTGGCGACGACGGTTTAGTTCGTACCGTTGACGTCATGGTTGGAGGTTCCGTCTTCCGACGCCCCATCAACAAGATTTCGGTCCTGCCTATAAAAGACAATGCTCCAGGTATTGATAAAGTTGAGTAACCTCAACCGGGGGGAGAATTTTCCGCCGAAAGCAGATCATTCACTGCTATGTTGTTACTGTCGAGAACATACGCGGCATCGGTATTCATTCCAACAGAAACCGAACAACCAATCAGCGAAGACCATCAAACCCCACCTCCAGCGCGACGCTATAAAAGCAGCGGTCGCATCGTGAAGTTTTTCAGTTTTGTTTTAACCATCGTTCTGTAAGCATCAGCAGTAGGAAGAAGAAGAAAATAAAAGTAGTTAAGATATATCAACTGTGTTCAACTCTGCTATAGTTTTTCGTCCTCGGCAAGGAGCAAAGTCAAACCCCAGTTCTTTTCAGAGCTTCCAAGAGTTGATTGATTGACACTTGCTCCCTTTGCTCGTTCCACCGAATACAGTCCACTTTGCTATAGCAAGAGTTCTCCCCAGACCGAACAGAAAGTATTATATGAAGAAATTTTCTTCTCTTCGAAGAAATGTGTGCTCGGAATTCGGCCGCTGTTTTAAGCAGCGGGTAAAATATCGATACAGCTGATACCGATGCTCCGCGTTCAATATCAACCTGGTATCGATACGACAAGAAAAAAAATATTAATGCTCGAGTATCGATACTTTTGCAGATTTTGGCCAATAATATATTGGATATAACATTGTATTCACACTTCCAGACTAATTTGCATTAGTGGCGCGTATTGAATATTACTTGAGCATATGAGCTTCTCTAATATAGTTTAGAACGATCTTACCAACTTATCCTTCTCCCCTCCTCCTGTTATGCATCCGAGCCTCTCGTTGAGTATGGAATCAAAAAAAAATATTCGCTATTAGTGTACGAACCTGTTCAACTCTTCCATGGCACCTAGTTCGTTTCCGCGCCTGCGAACGGCGGTGACGCTGCGAGCGTATCTAATTTTACTTCTTGGTCGATGAGTTTTTTGGCTGGTTTAAGTGATCCTAAAACAAACAAAAACTTCGAAAATATAACGATACTTATACTGCCTAGAAGGGTCCGTTGATTCTTTGCTTCACTTTTCTAGATATTAGGGGAACCCAAACTTTGCAGTTTCACCAATAACTACATTATTATTCCGCGGGAAACAGCCTTTATAACTAAAACTTTACGTTGAGGCAAAACGTGCACAACACTTTGTTGGCCTTGTTGCCAGCCAATCCCTCAGAAGCAGATGTTTGCTGATGACCTCAAATTCTATAGAGTAGTATCGTCACCTCTGGACTGTCTGACTTTGCAAGACGACATCAACGAACTATGGTGTTCACAAAATGGCATGAAAATGAACGCAGCGAAGTGTAAAATTGTTTTATTCACAGGACGCTCAGACTTTGAACCATACATATTACATTGGTGGTAACATGCTGGAGAAGGTCACTTCTATTCGCGATCTAGGAGTCACGATAGACTCGAAACCCCGAAGGCAGTCGCACCATTTCACTGAGGTATACACTCTGAAAATCCTCTTCTGTGCATTGGTTCGGAGCATCCTTGAGTATGCAGTTCAGGTCTAGGCATCATACCAACTAGCGCACGCCGTGAAATTAGATCGGAAACAAAAGCATTTCATTAGGTATGCTTTAGGCCCACTACCGTGGAATGATCCGGTGCTGAACAAGTGCTGGATGAGTTATGAAAGAAGGCGCACTGAACACTGCCAAGATTAACACAATACTTGAGCAAACGCCACCGCCAACTACACCGCATCTCCCCAGATCGCAAGTCCCATTAAACTTGCGGAAAAGGCCACGGTTATTAATTCCCGACGAATCACCACCGTGCGTGAATACTACTGCAGGAACCAGAAAAATCGAAGCTGATGATTCGATACCGTTAGCTGCTGCAAGAAAGGATCAGCTGTTTTGGTTATACCTGTCCGGTTTTGATCCTCAGGCAACAGTGCAGCAAGTATAGAAACTTGTCAGGAACAATTTAAACACCGACAAAGCTGTTCAAGTCGTAAAGCTGGTTCCAAAAGATTAATCGCTTGATGAACTTACATTTGTCTCTTTCAAAGCTGGCGTCGACACTGGGTGAAAGACTTGGCACTATCGAAATCGAGCTGGCAAAAAGGGATTGTTTTCCGACAATTCGATTTCCAACGCACTTCGAACACACGCGCTTCCTTTCGCTTCCAACCAACGCCAGGAGGAAATTAAATGTAACAACACAACATTATCACCATTAAGTTCTCGTCACTCAGATAATTTTACTTTTCAAAATGAACAAATCACTAACTTTTCGCACAACGATGCGCCGTGCTCAGCTGATCACATCAGTCCCGCTATCGCCTATCGCTCATTTACCATCTATCAACAAAACGTAAGAGGCCTCCGCACAAAAACCAATGATCTGCTGCTAGCCCCGCACAATGTGAGTATGACGTCATCACATTTATAGAAACTTGGTTGCACCATGGCATTCGGAATTCGGAGTTCTCACAATTGGTCAGTGTGCGACCAGACCAAACTAAGCGCCATTTCTTTGAAAATTGAGTATTCAACACCAGTGGATGTTGAAACTGATAATCTATCTTCCAAGAAAAAACGGAATCATCTGAACAGTTCATAATGGTATTGTAACCAAATTTCTCTACAGCCACTTGCAGGAAACATACGGGGTGGTTAAACTTTGATCGCCGATTACTCTAAATAATGTTTTTGGCGCTTGGTCCGGTTTGGTCGCACGCCGACCAATTATAATATTTATCGGTGTGATAAAAACGCACTGACCAGCTAACACAGGCGCAGCGGTGGAGTTCTTAAAGAATCAACTTCGTAGCACTGTTGTTTGTGTCGCTGGCAGCGATCAGCTGGAGCAGGTTATTGTTCGAATCTCATTGGAGAATTTCGATTTATTTGCTTGCTGTGTGTATCTGCCCCCGAACAGTGAGGCTACGCTTTATGAGCAGCATTCGCAATGTGTGCAAAAGTTGATCGACCAAGCGGGTGATCGAAATTTAGTTTTGGTTGTAGGACATTACAATCTTCCACATTTATGTTGGACAAACGATGAATATATGAACTGTATGCTACCGATTAATGCCTCATCAGAACAAGAAATGGTTCCTGTTGAATCAGTTCTCTCAAACGGACTATGTCAAATAAACAATATGACTAACTTCAACGGAAGACTGCTTGATCTAGCATTCATAAACGATGCTAGTCGTGTTGATTTGTTGGAGCCGCCGTTATCATTGCTCACAACTGACCAGCATCATCGTCCTTTTGTGGTAGCTTTTGAGCTTGCTGATAAGAAGAATGATGATTTCAATGTTGCTAACGCCCTCGACTTTGATTGTAACCGTTGTGACTTTGAATTGTTGAATCGGCGGATTGCTGAGACACGTTGGGAGGATTTCCTTTCTAACTGCAATGCTGATGAAGCTGTGGTTCGATTCTACGAGCATATCTACGACATTCTACGTGGTGTTGTCCCAACAAAGCAACAACTTCGACAACGTGTACGCAAAAAACCGTGGTGGAACAACCAAGTACAGAATCTGCGACCGATTCCGCAAGGCTAGGAAGAAGTTTTTTCGATGGAGAGATGAAAGGCACAAAGCTGAGCTGCGTGACATAGAGGGCGAATATAACTCTTTGCATGCACTCTGCTTTCGCTGCTATATTCGTCGCAACATTAAAAACGACCCTGCATCGTTCTGGACGTACGTGAGGAATCGGAAGCAACAAAACGGGTGCATTACCCCGATACTGCAGCTGAATCCCCGTTTAAATCAGCAAACTTGTTCGCATCCTTCTTTCGAACTGTGCAAAGTATTAACTTACCACCTTCATCTGAAGACTATTTGAGCAATTTGCCGCTATTCGACTTGAACATGCCGCTTTTCAACTTTTCGTTAAGTGATGTGACATCGAAGCTGCAATCGCTTGATGGTACGAAAGGCGCCGGACCTGACAGGCTACCACCCCTTCTGTTTAAAAACTGTGCTGCGACGCTCGCCCTACCTGCAATGATTATTTTCAATCTTTCGATGTTTGAAGGAACTTTCCCGAACGCGTGGAAGTCCGCGGCTATAACACCTGTACATAAAACAGGTAGTACTCACGACGTTACGAACTACCGAGGCATTTCGATCTTAAGTTGTTTGCCAAAGGCATTTGAAAGCCCAATTCACGACTCGCTTTACCCAAAGGTTCAACATTTGATTTCGGAATGGCAGCACGGCTTTGTGAAAAAACGTTCAACAGTCACCAACATGAATGTTTCTGCATTGACGAGAGCGCTCGAGAAGCGCCAGCAAATCGATGCCGTTTATGTTGACTTTGCAAAGGCATTTGATAGAGTACCGCATCTTCTAATGGTTACGAAGCTACAAAAAATGGGGTTTCCTACGTGGCTAACACGGTGGATATTGTCGTATCTCACCATTCGCAATGTATTCGTTCGTCTAGGCGGTACTACTCCCATTCGAAATAGAATCTGGTCTGCCCCAAGGAAGCCATTTGGGCCCTCTACTATTCATTCTTTTTGTGACCGATTTGTGCGCAACTATCAAATCTCCAAAATGTATGTTCGCCGATGATTTAAAATTTTATCGTGTAGTATCGTCGATAGCAGACTGCTTGCCATCCAACCCGATATTAATGCGCTGCTGAATAGACGTTTCCCGTCGGACCTTACCCCCTATTTTTATATTTTTTCTTCGAAGTACTTTGCATTCAAAGATTAATAGCGCTAAAATCAAATTTTTTCCATGCGTATTAAATTTACTATTATTTTTTTAAAAAGTTGAAAATGCATGAATGTTGAATATTTTTTTCACCTTGCATGAATCTTGAGTTTGGAAATTTACGTTCTTGCAGCACTGCAAAATATTATTCACCCCAACTTTTTGGCAACATTGTCATTTTTGACATGTTCTTGATAGGTTGACAAAACCAAGCATCGTTTTATTTACTATGAAAATACTTCTGCACGCAAATTCAAAACACACTTTCCTGACAAAATTCTTTCGGAACTGCACCAAAAAAGTCTTTCCGCAACTCGTAAAATAACGAGACTAAAACTTAACTCTCGATTCGAAGGTATCCAGCAGGGTGGCCAGCGTACCGGGAAAACCTGGAAAACGGGGAAAAAGCCGGGAATTCGAAAATTAACCGGGAAAAAACCGGGAATTTCAATATTAAACCGGGAAATTTGTCATGTTAATTTTCAACTTGTTTTGCCTTTCTCCTAGAAAGGTATAGCAATTACTTGCAAAACCGAAAATATAAAAGTACTCCAAAGGGCCGAATGGCATATATCACTCGACTCAGCTCGACGAGCTGAGTATTTTCTGTATGTGTGTGTGTATGTGTGTGTGTGTGTATGCGCAGATTTAATTCTCACTCACTTTTCTCAGAGATGGCTGGACCGATTTTCATGAAATTAATTGCAAATGAAAGGTCTTGTTGTACCATAAGACCCTATTCAATTTCATTGTAATCGGATTTTTAGTTTCGAGGTTATGTATCAAATAGTAAAAATTATAAAACATCATTATCTCGAAAACTACACAACCGATTTGAACAAAATTGGTCTCAAAAGAACGGGCCTCCTGGAAAACCCTTAAGTTTTGAATTTTATAAAGATTGAACATGTTGTTCAAAAGTTATGAAAAGAAACGTGTTCTGAAGACTGTTTAATCTCACTCATGTTTCTCAGAGATGGCTGGACCGATTTTCATAAAATCAGTGTCAAATGGAAGGTCTAGTTGCCCCATAAGACCCTATTGATTTGTTTTGCAATCGGACTATTAGTTTGCCTGTTATGTTTAAAAATGTGAAATCCAGCTATGCAAAGGAACATATTCCGATGACTACTTGGACTCACCCACTTTTCTCAGAGATGGCTAACTCGATTTCCACAAAATTAGTGTCAAATGAATGGTCTAGCTGCCTCAGAAGACCCTATTGAATTTTACTGTAATCGAACTGTAACTTCATCTGTAATGTACCGACTTGTGAAAATCACGAAACTTCATTATCTCAGAAACTACACAACCGATTTGATCAATATTGATATCAGATGAGCGGGTTAGTTAAGGGTTAACTGATGAATTATGATTGAACACGTGGTTTCAAAGTTTGGCTGCCCTATACGTTCCCATTTTATTTGATCATAATCGAACTTAAGCAACTGTTATGTTATGTATGATACCACAATAGATCAAACAATGGTCGCAGTGGTTAAGTCTTCTACAAAAAAAACTGTTATGTATTAAATTGTTAACAATACAACGAAAGTCTATTATCTCAAAGAGTACATGACTTATTTGAACGTTACTAGTGTCATACGAACGAGTCATCTCTCAAACTCACAAATAACAAACTTCATAACAATTTGATGTGTGGCTCAAAAGTTATGGAAAGAAAAGAAATTCAAAGACTAATTAAAACTATACCTGCTTTGATCGATATATGAGGCCTTAACATAATTTAAGTGTGGTATCGTACTATTTGAACGTTTCAAATTCATTGATTCCTTGCGATGTGTTAAAAGTCTGCAAATGCTTAACCAATCGGCCATAGGATATGATCAAAGTCAAATAACAACTCGTTTGAAATGATTGGTTTTAATCGAAATGACAACATCCTCGACTGTTGGCTTGTGTACATCGCTTTAACTCTAAATATATTTACATTGAGTGGTATTCGGTCATTTTCAGCAGATTTTCTGGCATCAATCTGACACCGAAAATACCCATATTGGGAGGTATTTAGTTATTTAGGTTGTTTTCCAAAAATTAAAGTGGTCGTCTTTAAATTCAAAATGGTGTCCAGGGTCAATGTTTGGTTTCTGTGCATCATCACGTTTACGGAAATATCCATATTGAGTATTATTCGGTCATTTCCCACTTAGCAATTCCCATTTCCCTTTCCCATTTAGCAATTCAAAATGGTGCCTGAGGACAATTGTTAGCTCCTTGCATCATTCTGGTTCCAGAGATACTCATATTGGATAGTATTTTAGGCTGTTTTTCACAAACCGGTAGTCGCCATCTTGTATTTCAAAGTGGTATTTAGGATACTGGTTAAAGAAAAACTCATATTGGGTGATATTTGGTCACTTTGGACTGTTGTTCAGAAGCCGAAAGTCGTCATTTTGGACACTAAAATTGCCTGTGAAATCAATTTCTGTCATCTGGGCGTAATTCTGGTTCCGAAAACATTCATATTGAATGCTATTTGGTCATTTCCGGCTGTTTGCCAGACACCGGAAGTCACCATCTTGAAATTCAAGACTGTGTTTTTAGCTGCTGTGCATCTTTCTGGTTCCAGAAATACTAATATTCAATGGGAATCGTCAATTTCAGGCTGTTTTCCAGAAACCGGAAGTTGCCATCTTACAATTCAAAATGTTGTCTGAGGTCGATTATGGAACATATTTGTTATCACTAAAAACACTCACCTGTCAATATGATTCCATTTAGTTGATTTGTTCGCGAGATGTGCAGAAATTTGTGAAGAAACATGTACTTCCAGAAGAGGGAGGAGCGTCGAACCATTATGGACAAATTTGTTACCTCTAAAAACATTCACATACCAAATTTGGTTGTATTTTCTTGATTGGTTCTTGAACTGTGCGAAATTTGTGTTTAATTTTTATGGGACCCCTCCCTTATATAAGAGGGATTCGGGTGTCAAACCATTATGTACATATTTGTTACCACTAAAAACATTTACCTGCCAAATTTTGTTCCATTTGGTTGATTAGTTCTCGAGATGTGCACAAATTTGTGTTTCATCTAACTATTATGGACATATTAGTTACCCCTTAAAACATCCACATGCCAAATTCGGTTTCATTTGCTTGGTTTGTTCTTGAGTTGTGCAGAAATTTATGTTTCATTTGTATGGGACCCCTCCCTACCAGAAGAGGGAGGGGTCTCAAACTATCATAGGAACTTTTATCGGCACCAAAAACCCCTACATACAAATTTTCACGTCGATCGGTTCGGTAGTTTTCGGGCCTATATGGATCAGACAGACAGACAGACTTGACTGCATTTTTATATGTATAGATTACAACATCAATATTTTAGAACCTAGAGAGTGAATATACATTTATTGGATTGAAGCGTTCATGTAAATCTGTTTTACAAATAAAAAATTGAATGAGAAAGGCTGGGTCTGACCGCTAGGTGGATTAATTTAGGTTTTCATTTACTACATGCTTGGGATCTGTTGTTTTAGTTCAACACGCTATAAATTTTCTGCCATCTCACAAACACTGGAAGACTCAAGAAACCATTCAGTTGGTCTCGGGGTAAGATGCTGGAGTAACAAGCCAGTCGTCATATGTAAGAATCTCGGCTAAGAGAGTCGACCGTTAGAGTCAATAGTATCCTAGCGCTAGCCCCACAATTGTTCTGTACACTAACAGTTGGCTGCGATTGTTTTTCTCTAATTTGTTTTCCTTATCATTCGCACTGATTAGGGCTTCAACAGCAAGTGGCGATCAAACACCAAAACAATCACCACTTTACAGGATCAACGTCTAATGTCATTTATGTCTCTGTTTGTTTCAAAGTTATGTACCGAATTATTCATAATTGATGTAAAAACATTCTTTAAAAAGAAACAAGATTCGAATCTTAGGTTACAAATCGCCAACAAAAACCTACAAAACTCAAGGAAGGTAAAAACTTCAAATTACTAAAAAATATTTTAAAGACCAGAGAAGTCAAGAATGATTCCAATAAGGTTTTATATGTTAACTTGAAATAGGCAAAAACTAAACTATGATAAAAAATATCTTTCACCTGAAACAAGTAACGCCTCCACCAACCACGCTGGATCTGGGTTCGGTCTTTGTTTTTTTCTCAAATTGCTTGTATGATCCTCCAAAATCAGAAAGACATATTTTCCAAATAAAAAAGCCAAAACTATAAGGGTATGGCCCTTATTCGCCTAAAATAAACTTGGAACAATACGACGTAAGGATAACAATGGTATCAAATTAGTCCTTTCTTTATTGTCGAGGCAATAACTGAGCCTCAAGAGATCCTTAAGAAAACGGAAAAAATATTTTGAACGACAGAAATACACACAATTGTTTATAATTCAGCTCACAATTGACATGAAGCGTTTACAGAGACTAGAAAAAGATAAAAAATATGTTCAAATGTTTTTAAAGCTTTCGACAAAAGTCGGCAATCAGATTTTAATTTAAAGTCAGAAATGTGTGTGTGTGGAACCTATCTCTCTCCCACTGTCTGGCAGTGATAATGTGAAACAAAGACAGCTGCAGTATAATTTCATTTCTGCAATTTTCTTTGTTTCGGGATCAAGAAGGTGTTAGCTCTACCGATTTTCCAAAGATCCATGACAGAATGACTGAGTACTTGCAGCGCATTCCGAAATACCTTTTCCCGTCGGCAAGCCCCGCCCGAAAACAATAGTAGAGTCATTGGGATTCTGCTATTGTGTTCAGACTTTCGATTTATTTGATGTTACTTCCGTATCAAAGAAATCGACCCGTATATAATAATAATATTATGAAATGATGTTTGTATGGCGGTATAGGAAGAATTTATCTAGTTTTGTTCAATGTATGGAAAGTGTCCGTTATGTTGTGCTTAAATAAAATGGATGAAATAAATATTAGTCTATTTCAGGACATATCATTGTCCAATTCACGAAATGTTATTGTGTTGATTTCTGCGGCTGGAAACATGAATTAAAATCAGTTATTACAACAACATTGCAGCGCAACCATTCATCGTACAAAGTCATCGAAACAATATAGATATGATAATGAACATATAATGTGAGATTAATATAATTGAATTACAAAATACAACAAGAATCACCAGGGCATGTAAAGAAGATCCCAGCCGAGTGTCTTCCATAGCTGAAACTGCAAACCTTTGAAGTAGAATGCGCAAAAAATAACGACTATAGCCTGATTATAAGAAGGCCATATTGATCATAAAATAAGTGTATGATGTTTCTGAGTGTTTTATTTCTAGTAGATTTAAAGATCAGAAGACTGCAATACATCATGTCATTGAGCTATTAATTTTGTTTTGTAAAAAGGTGCTTGATTATTTGAGTGATGTGATTTAGGAATTATATTTTGATGCTTTCTACAACCAATAAATAATGTTTTGATATTCTTTAATTCCGACAAATTTTGTTTTACAGTTATGGTTTCATTCATAACTTATTCAATTTCAGAACCAGATTCTTCTTCACTGCCTTCTATATTATAAATTTCTTCCACTTTGTTTTTAAAGTCTGTTTTGTTCATTGCCAGATTGTGCCATCCTACTTCAGTAATATCATTTAATTTAGATTTGTCTTAATTGATTGTGTCATTCCAAGTTTTTGCTGGCCTTCCCCTTTTCTTCTCTTTAAATTCTAATTTTTCTGCTATTTTCAATGGATGTCCTGCTTCTCTCCTTCGTATATGAGCCCAATATTTAGGTCTCATAACTCGTACTCTGTTTATTGCCGTTTTTCCGTTTAGTAGCTTTGAAACTTTAACTCTGCCCTTAGGTCTATCTCTAGATAATTTCAACAATTCACTAACAATTTGAAGCTCGTACCTGGCAACAGATTTTTTGTTTCTTTTGACTAAAGCCGCTGATTTTAGTCCATACGTTTTTGCGGGAGATAGAACTGTTAAATATATCAGTTTTGCTATGTGCCAGCTGGCTTTCATTCTTTTCATGAACTCCAAAACTATTTTTGTATTATTTATAGCCTGTCTGCATCTGATTCTAGTTGTGTTCGGTCTGTCCAGTGTTCCGGTGAAACAGGTTCCCAGATATCTCATTGTCTTTACTACTTGATACATTTCGTTATCTAGCTTTAGGTTATCTGGTATGTTTCTATCTGACTTAGGCTCTCTTATTAGAATTTTGCTTTTTTCGGAGTTCATTTCTAACCCTACTTTTTTTTAACTATTCTTTCGAAATTTTAATGAATTTTTCCATCTCAGATTTTAATTTAAAGTCAGAAATGCACCAAAAACATAAAAAAAATCAATTACATTATAAAAGTAATAAATTCAATTTTTTTAAATAGATTTTTGCTGAAAATTTTGAAATTTAGAACGCGGATTCAGAAAACACAAAACAAACTTCTTCTTTAGCTCAAAAAGACAAAAACTGCTTCTAAGTAGCAATGAAATTGTATTGAAGCCTAAAAGAAACTAACAACATCAATTTAAAATCAATTTCAAAACTGAATCTAGAAAAGTGTGTGAACACCAGAAAATGGGTAATAATTAGGTTGAAAAATGCAAAAATTTATTTTTAAACAAATTTAAAATTGCCAGAAATGGCTATTTCGCTAATTGCAGATTTGCAAGGCGAAAAAATATCTCGATTCGGGGCCAAAAAAATGTGCTTTAATTATTTTAAAAACTCTGAAAAAACCTAAATTAATCCACCTACCGGTCAGACCCGGCCTTTCTCATTCAAACTTTTATTTGTTTAAATAGTTTTACATGAGCGCTTCAATCTAATAAATGTATTCACTCTTCAGGTTCTAAAATATTGATGTTGTCATCTATACATATAAAAATGCAATCCGGTCTATCTGTCTGTCTGATCTATATAGGCTCGAAAACTACCGAACCGATCGGCGTGAAAATTTGTATGCAGGGGTTTTTGGTGCCGATAAAGGTTCCTATGATAGTTTGAGACCCCCCCTTTTCAGGAAGGGAGGGGTTTCATACAAATAAAACATAAATTTCTGCACAACTCAAGAACAAACCAAGCAAATGAAACCGAATTTTGCATGTAGATATTTTAAGGGGTAAAAAATATGTCCTTCTTTTGGAAGGGAGGGATGCCATACAAATGAAACACAAATTTATGCACATCTCGAGAGCTAACCAACTAAATGGAACCAAATTTGGCAGGTGAATGTTTTAGTGGTAACAAATATGTTCCATAATCGACCTCAGGCAACATTTTGGATTGTAAGATGGCAACTTCCGGTTTCTGGAAATCAGCCTGAAATGGACGATTCCCATTAAATATGAGTATCTCCGGAACCAAAAAGATGCATAGAAGCTAAAAATTGATCACAGACACAATCTTGAATTTTAAGATGGTGACTCAAACAGCCGGAAATGACCAAATACAATTTAATATGAATGTTTTCGGAACCAGAATTACGCCCAGATGACAGAAATTGATTTCACAGGCAATTTTAAAGTTCAAAATGAAGACTTTAGGTTCCTGAAAAACAGCCCAAAGTGACCAAATACCATCCAATATGAGTATCTCCGGAGCCAGAATGTTGCAAGAACACCACTATGAATTGTAGGATGGAAACTTCTAGTTTCTGGGAAACAGCCGAAAATGATCGAATAACACCCAATATGGGTGTTTCTTCAACCAGAATGACGCTCAGAGGCTAGAAATTATCTTAAATACCATTTTGAAATCCAAGATGGCGACTTCCGGTTTGTGAAAATCAGCCAAAAATAACCATATACCATCCAATATGGGTATTTCCGGAATTGTTATGACGTACTGAAGCCACAAATCGACCTCAGACAACATTTTTAATTGTAAGATGGCGACTTCCGGTGTCTTGAAAACAGCCGAAAATGACCAAATACCACCCAATATGAGCGTTTCTTTGACCAGATTGACGCACGGAGGCCAGAAATTGTTCCCAAATGCCATTTTAAAATCCAAGATGGCGACTTCCGGTTGGTGAAAAATAGCCTAAAATAACCAAATACCATCAAATATGAGTATCTCTGGAACTAGAATGATGCAATGAGCTAACAATTGACCTCAGGCACCATTTTGAATTGCTAAATGGCAACTTTTAGGAAACAGTCGAAAATGACCGAATAATACTCAATATGAATATTTCCGTAATCGAGATGATGCATAGAAACCAAACATTGACCCTGGAAACCATTTTGAATTTAAAGACGACCACTTTTAGTTTCTGGAAAACAACCAAAATAACTAAATACCTCCCAATATGGGTATTTCTGGTGTCAGATTGATGCCAGAAAATCTGCTGAAAATGACCAAATACCTCCCAATATGAATATATTCAGAATTAAGGCGATGTACAGAAGCCAAAGGTCGAGGATATTGTCATTTCGATAAACTCAATCATTTCAAACGATTTGTTATTTGACTTTGATCATATCCTATGGCCGATTCGTCGTGCATTTGCAGACTTTTAACACATCGCAAGGAATCAATGAATTTGGAACATTCAAATAGTACGATACCACATTTTATTTATGTTGAGGCCACATATATCGATCAAAGCAGGTATAGTTTTAAATAGTCTTTGAATTTCTTTTCTTTCCATGACTTTTGAGCCACATATAAAATTGTTATGAAGTTTGTTATTGGTAAGTTCGAGAGATGACTCGTTCGTATGACACTAGTTATGTTCAAATAAGTCATGTAGTCTTTGAGATAATAGACTTTAGTTGTTTTATTAACAATTTAATACATAACGGTTGCTTAAGTTCGATTATAATCAAATAAAATGGGAACGTATAGGGCAGCCAAACTTTGAAACCACGTGTTCAATCATAATTCATCAGTTAACCCTTAGCCTGCTCATCTGATAATAATATTGATAATATTGATCAAATCGGTTGTGTAGTTTCTGAGATAATGAAGTTTCGTGATTTTCACATTTCGACACATTACAGACAAAGTTACAGTCCGATTATAGTTAAATTCAATAGGGTGTTATGAGGCAGCTAGACCTCTCATTTGACACTAATTTAGTGAAAATCGGCTCAGCCATCTCTGAGAAAAGTGAGTGAGTCCAAGTAGTCTTCGGAATATGTTCCTTTTCATAGCTGGATTTCACATTTTTAAACATCACAGGCAAAGTAATAATCCGATTGCAAAACAAATCAATAGGGTCTTATGGGGCAACTAGACCTTCCATTTGACACTGATTTTATGAAAATCGGTCCAGCCATCTCTGAGAAACATGAGTGAGATTAAACAGTCTTTAGAACACGTTTCTTTTCATATCTTTTGAACCACAAGTTCAATCTTCATAACATTCAAAAGTTAGGGGTTTTAAAGGTAGCCCGTTCATTTGAAATTTATTTTGTTCAAATCGGTTGTGTAGTTTTTGAGATAATGATGTTTCATGATTTTTAGATTTTGATACATAACATCTAAACTAAAAATCCGATTACAATAAAATTCAATAGGGTCTTATGGGACAACAAGACCTTTCATTTGCAATTAATTTCATGAAAATCGGTCCAGCCATCTCTGAGAAAAGTGAGTGAGAATAAAAATCTGCACATACACACACACACACACACACACACACACATACAGAAAATGCTCAGCTCGTCGAGCTGAGTCGAGTGATATATGCCATTCGGCCCTTTAGAGCACTTTTATACTTTCGGTTTTGCAAGTGATTGCTATACCTTTCTAGGAGATAGGCAAAAATCCACAATCATTTAAAATTCAATTCAGAACTAGGGGAAAATTAATTTTTATAATTTATTTCTAAATAAGCACGTAATAAGGACAAAATCAACAATTGATGAAATTTCTCAAGGCTTGAAATGATAGAAAATGATTTCAAAATTTGTCGTTTCCGAAGCTCAACAGCAGCCAAAACAATTTTGAATTAAATTCTAAATTTGTAAAAATATATATAATAAAGGTTTGAAAAAGCAGAAACCAGCTCTACAAAACGCGGAAAATCGCAACCAGAGAGTGCAGAAAGTTACAAATATCGCTTTAGTTAAACAGTTATTTAAACCAGTAATTCATTTACGTGAAGTCTAAAATGACAGAAAATTGTTCCAAAGAACGGTTCAAAATAAATTAAAAATTTATGTGAAAATATTCTGAAACATGAACAAGTTGATTCTAAATGATATCTTGATTTTAGCTGAGTGAAGTACCGTCTGCCCGGGTGAGATTGTGCCAAAAAAGGATTCGTTTTTGTTTCTTAGCTTGTAATGCACACATTTAGGCAATGAGTTTGATCCAAATCACGTCTATGCACACTTAAATGTTTAGTTAACGACTGCCGCAAAAATGGTTAAGTTACAATAAACTATAATTGTACTAAAATTAACTGAACTTTGGCCTAATCTCACCCCTTCTATGGGGTGAGATTGTGCCAAAAACAAAAAGTTGAATTAATTAACTGATAAATGAACAGTAGTGTATCTACGAATAATTCACATGAATAACATGATAAAACAGTAAGCATAGGGACGATCATAAACAACGTGGACTATTAGGAGGCTGTAGGGGGTTGACCAGAAACTACGTTTCATATGAAATATAGAAAAATGTATGACTGGATCAAATCGATATCTGGAGTAACCAGTTATGAGAACGTGGCTTATAGACAGTCTCTATACATATAGTGGCGTCTTCAGGTAGCTTAGAAAGGGAAAACGTTAGAACATAAAGCCTGAATAGACTTTTCGTTTCAATTATTATGTGTCATTGACCACTGTATATTTCATTGGAAATCTTAAAACCGCTGGAAACGTACCCACAACCCTCCTTCATCGTTTTAAAAGTCGTCAATTTATATAGAATAGATGTACAAAATTTTGTTACGTTCCATAAGCAATATCAGTCATTGTAAATTTCCACCTAACGGTTGTTAGCTCACTGTTCTCAAGCTTTAAGTCATTATATCAAATAATACTATAGCTAGACAACATACTTTATGTAAACGATGCAAGTATTTTGGTGATATAGTTTTGTCGTGAATGTGAATTCCGCACATTGTATCGTTCATTATAGCTTGGCAAAATCTCACCCCAGAAGGGCTCGAAAAAAGTACAGTTTGGAAAAACATTATTTTCTGAGCCAACACAGGTTCAATGCATAATATTTCCTCACCACATTGGAGACGACATCCTAACGTACCAAATGAGCAGTAAGTTGATGTGATTTCTTGATCGGGTTGGTTTCCCTGGGACATTTTTGGCTAACGTTAGTTGCGCACGTTTTTCACCCTGTACTTTGAA
Organism: Wyeomyia smithii; assembly: GCF_029784165.1. Taxonomy (NCBI): domain Eukaryota; kingdom Metazoa; phylum Arthropoda; class Insecta; order Diptera; family Culicidae; genus Wyeomyia; species Wyeomyia smithii. Next base: position 162,007,725 of record NC_073696.1, on the reverse strand, counting down.
ATATTATTCAAGTGGAACAGTTCACTGATATTATCTATATTCCATTTAAATTTGTGAATAAATATGGCACGTTTCATAAAGTATTGAATTTGAGGTATTAGGTTCAAGAAATCTTAAGTAATTTAACATACAAACATTTCCCGTTTTGGCTCAATCTCACCCCCGTGGCTTAATCTCACCCCGGCAGACGGTAATGAAAATTTTGAGAGAATGACATTTTCTGCAAGTTACTTGTTTCGAAAAGCCCCAAGTGTGCCCTTTCTACTAGACATAAGATAATACCAGATAATACCTCGTTTAGGATTTACACAATGGGCCGAGTTGCATTCCTCAACCATGGAAAGTCGAAAAATCAACAGCAAATAGATGTTGGACGAAGTAGTTAGCCTTTTTTCAAGTTTTGAAATGAAATAATGATATTAAAAACAAAATTCTCTCACAAATTTATTTTGGCAATAAATAAAAGTGGTTGAACTAATATATTCATGTGTTTTAAAACCGGGAAAACATCAATATTTAACCGGGAAAACCGAGAAAAAACTGGGAATTTGAAATTGGAAATCTGCTGGCCACCCTGTATCCAGCATCCGTTCAGAAAGACTGATTCGTTGCTGCTGCGACTGTATTTCCTCTTTTCAGAAAATGTTTCAGAAATAGTGGCAAACTATTCTTGAATTCTTTCAGCTTAAAACTAGGACGAATTTAATGAGAACCTCGAGACACTTAATATACTCCTCCATCAGTAGAATTCGCAATATGATTTGCCTCGCCAACCAAAGCGTTACTTTGTCGTTTTCCATCAACTATCATTCTATTTATCACCTTCTGACTTGATAACACTAAATCCACTTTTGGCAATCAGATGTGCAAGTAGTTTGGCAAGATTCCTTACCTATGCTTGCTTCAACCGATCGGCGAACATATTTGCAAAACTTTTGCGAAAACGCACTATAATCTGGATTGTAACCCTTTTCGGACAAACAGTAAATTATGACCGTGACCATCACTCGCTGATTTTTGATGACCAATCGGAGAATCATATCTAACACTCATCCGTATAATTTTATCACCCGTACTCATTCGTTGTTCCCGGGCCAGATAATGCAACTGCTACTAAATAGCTTTTTCGTTGCCCTTTCATGCAGATCCTTCTGTACCAATTCCTCTAAATCATCAAAATTGAGGCGCATGTGTTGTTAAGTTAAACGACCAGACGTCCCGCATTTTACGAGACAGTCCCGCTGCCTAACAAAATGTCCTACTTAGAAAAACGTCCCGCGAAATGTCCCACATTTATCAAAAGTATTCCGCACGCCTTTAAGATGTTCCACGGTTTACAAATATGAACCAACGAATGTAACATTTTTTCACTGGAACATTGTGCCTTTCCGTTAATTAACATTTTACTCACTAATGTATCTCTTTACGTCCATAATAGCCAAATTGAACAAACGTAAGGGCGGTATAAAACCATTCAGTGAAAAAACGAACTTCTGAAATTATGTTCACCGTTGTTAAATGCTTCTGCCTCAGTTTTCTCCGGTTGCATAAGCATTCACAGTACTTGCTTCGAACCTCTGGAACGAGCCTGATCCTGAAATTCATGCCTTTTTAGCTACTATCTAGTAACTATAGATGAGTGATATAATATCTAATTTGAGTACATGCAGTGGAAGTATATCGGTACTGGGCACGAACAAGTATGAAAAGCTCAAAATCATCACTAACATTCGTTTGCCAGTCATCTTGGCCGCTACGATATGCTAAGCTATTTTGCCGTAGCCGAGAATGAATCGAAAGTTTGATATTATAGAGAAAAACTATATGAACCACTACTCGAAAACCCAGAAGAAAAAACTTAATGAAATAAACTATTTGTTAAAACATTTATTTAAGTCTTCGTAATCACCGAAGCTGGCTGATTTATTGCAGCAGAACACTATAACTATTTCCACTATTTCCGAAAGTGCCAAGGAGCGATTCTTTGAGTCCGCCACCGTTGTTAGGGCCCAAACACAATGGATACGTTTGCGTTGCGTTGACGTTAATTTGACAGAAAATGTATGGGCTAATTGTCAAATTGCCGCAAACGCAGCCGCAATGTATCCATTGTGTTTGAGCCTTTACAGTTGCAACCGCTTCCAAAAGCGACCAGTGGAAATATTTCCATAGCGAAAACACTGATTGCCTCTTATGTTCCGGTTCCCGTAGTTAAATTGTTAGATATTGCTGCTGCTGTTGAAGGTTGCTGTTGCAGCGGTTCCGACAATGGAAATTGCACTCGCCAGAGATGTACCATTCAGGGCTGCGATTAATCCAAGCAACATGCTGACTATGACGAGAGAAAAAATATCATCGCACTCGTTTCTTTCTCTCATGAATAGCCAGCAACCATCACAGTAAGCGTGGAGATCCGACAAGTGACTCAATATCTTGTCTCTTTTGTTGCCATTTTCGGGTTCTCATTGTCAATCGTCGTGAATATACAGAGTTCATTCGGAAATATCACTGCAATGCAAATCAATGTGATTTTTGGAATACAGTCATACCTCGATATAAGGCAACTTTATTTTTATTTTCGTTACGTTATATCGAGTTACGTTGTATCGAAGCATGAAAAAAAATATTTTTTTATTGATGCAAAATTCTTGATGGTTACTCAAAAAGGCGCAAAAACTTATATCCCTTCATCTAAAAGTATATATAAACCTGTCTTATGTCCTTTAAGACAATTTTCGTAACCAAACCTAACCAGTCACAAAACATTGAAAAAATAAATGTCAACTTAACCCCATTTTACGGTACTTGTTGGTTTCAAAACTTACTTAAAACATTTATTCGGAACATTATACACCCCAAAAACAATTGTTGTACTTCAATTTTGGGAAATTAAAAAAAGTTACGTTATATCGAGGTAAAAGTTACGTTATATCAAGGTTGCCTTAAATCGAGGTTGCCTTATATCGAGGTATTACTGTATCAAAAATCGTTTCAGTAGCGTGATTATGTCAGTGCCAGCTTGAAGTTTGTTGCTATCAGGATTTTTAAATTTGATCTGCTTTGCGGTCCGTGACGATCCCAACTCAAGATATGGCCACCAATCAACTAGGTTTATAATTTCAAACCAGTGGTTATAGGTGTCGCTTGATGGGCTGGCACAACAACCCCGAATATTCGGAACACAACGGGAACAGGTCCGCATTTTTACATTTTTTAATGAGAGGCATGGTAGGAATTTAAGCACTTCTAAGCACTGCTTTGATCATCGTTACCATGTTACTGAAACATATTCCGGCCATATATCCGAAACCAGTCGATTAACTCCGGCCATCCTCTTCGTTAAAAGAAAATATGAATGAAAACTAGGAGAAAAGCAAAACCGTTCCGAACCTAAATTGAACAGTTTCAAAGTTGAACCGTGCCAAAATTTAACAGGATCTGTATATAAATATACATACCCATACATATTTAAAAGTATTCTGTTTTGCCACCCGCGATTCATTTTTTGCCGCGAATAACCACTGTCTTTAGTTTAACCTACAACAAGCACAATATTCAAGAATCAAATCAATAAACTCATGCTGTCAAAACACAAATAAAAATGCTATATTATTTTTCAGATATGAGATCATTTGAAAAATATTAATAGAATTCTTTTTATTACAATTGGTGTTGTGAAGAAGCATATTCTCTACTGAGAATAAAAATGAATGATCATACAGATTCAAAATGTACCAAACTAAAATACGCTCAGTTACAAAACGAAGTAATAGTTGTTTATTGACAATGCTTTTAGTCGGCGTGCAGTCAAACCGAATCAAGCGTCGAAAAACATTTACCGCCGCAATTGCTGTGTACAAGCTGTTACAGAGAATTTTTGTTATAATATCGTTATCAAATGCTCAAACGATTTCGTTACTTCATAATAGATAGATTATTACTTCTCACATCCACTGGTGGTCAATAACTCAATCTGAGAAAACGGCGCTTAGTTCGGTCTGATCGCACGCCGACCATATATCAATATCATACATATCAATTGAAGAAAAATCATTGATTTTATGTTTGCTATCCTCATAACATCATGCTGTCAAATGAACTTGATATTTCTGCTGGTTCAATCTCAGTACAGCCATACCCGAATGATCGAGAAAGATAGCAAGAAAAAAATGAGAGTGAGAGTTGACGCTAAGAGAATCATTGTAACATCGCAAACTCTTTTGTAATGAACCATGCATCGTAGTTGGCTGATTCTGGTGTTGCATCATTTTGGCGTAATGTCAGTAGTATGATAGTGACTTTCCGCAGCTCTGGTCCCATTACTTTGTTGGCTGGAATCACAGCCATTCACACATCTACATTTTACTAACTGGAGAGTTTTAGATAATCGTAAAATAGGGTAGGGAACATATTCTAGGCAGCTTTAGGAACCGCCTGTGTATTCAGACGAAATACTCGAAATGTGTAGGGTGAAACTCAAACAGTAGTATATTAATCTGTTCTCTATCAATCTGTTTTCTCTGTCAGAACTTGTTTTCAGATTGTAAAACTAAGTTAGCAAACTTTAACACTCATTAATCAAAGTTACCAATCGAGGGACACTATTCCAATCACCCCGAACCTATTTTAAGCAGTTTCCATCTGTTTTGCAGGCGTTTTTTTCAGCACCCGAAGTGGCTCCTGAATGGCTGCAATATAGGTCGATTTGTTTCAATTGCAATTGTTCACAGACTTCTTTGTGATTAACGGTATTTCTTATATTCCTAAGACAGCTGAACAACCAAAGTTTACGTTTCCATCATTGAAATTGTCGATATTGATCAAAATGCAGGAGTTTGAGGCCTGTTTTCTTCGACTGATTAAAATAGGCGCTACTGCTTAAGCCGTTCCCTACCCTACTTACAATGTTTTCGAATTTCTTTATCCTCGCGGCTGCATTTCCTGTCGCGGGTGGGATCGAGGTTTATCACACAGCTTATTCAAGGTATTTGTTTTTTATTCTACCTAGTTGAGATTATTTACATCGAAAACAGCTGCCAGAAAATCGATATCAACATTATTACGCTGCCATTGCACAGTGGTCCAGATCGTCGATTTAGCGATATTTAATTTTCTGTGTAAAAACAGCTGTTGTTAGGTTTGTAGTGTGTTTGCAAAATATTTTGTGTTTGGAAAGGCGCTTCTTTTTAGAAAATAAAAATTAGGGTGGCTCCATTTTTAGCAGAAATAGGAAAACTAACTTTTTTGCTGATAAAGATACGGTTCTTTTTAGTTCAGAGGAGTTGTAGAACTACTTATTCTAAACAACTTTGCCGAAGAAAGCTAGTTTCTATCTTGCATACTTTTCGCGGTATGATGAATTTAATATGGCAAGTTAGGGTGTTCCTGAAAAATCTAGTTTTTTCGATGTAACTTTTTTATTTTTGATTCTATCAAAACTTGGTCTTCAAACAATTTTTAGGTCTTTTTGAGGTGCATATTTTTTCTGAATACTTGAAAGCGCTATCTCATTCACAAGAAAAGTTATAAGATTTTTCCCTTTCAAAATACGCCCTTTTCAAATGTTTGTATCTAGTTTATGAGCAAACACAAACTAAAACTATTGATTGCGTTTGAAAGGTCGTACTTTTCTGTATATAATATCTGAAATCTGGAGGGTGGATATTTTTCTATCTCAAATAAATCCAACTTGAACTTTGAGTTTTTGGTTGGATTTCGCGATACCCGTCACATGCATGCTACTATTTTTTCATTTTTTTTTTTATTTGATCGGTATATATCACTAAACCCAAACGTAAGATCATAATAAATAAGAAATTTTATCATAATAATATAGTTTTATGACCAAAATTGTTTGAAGACCAAGTTTTGATAGAATCAAAAATAAAAAAGTTACATCGAAAAAACTAGATTTTTCAGTGACACCCTAACTTGCTATATTAAATTCTTCATACCGCGAAAAGTATGGAAGATAGAGAAAAACTTTCTTCGGCAAAGTTATTTGGAATAAATGGATCTACAACTCTTCTGAACTAAAAGAACCGTATCTTTATCAGAAAAAAAGTTAGTTTTGCTATTTCTGCTAAAAATGGAGCCACCCTAATTTTTATTTTCTAAAAAGAAGCGCCTTTTTAAACACAAAATATCTTTCAGATATACTGTTAACCTAACAACAGCTGTTTTTGCACAAAAAATAAAATACCGCTAAATCGACGATCTGGACCACTGTGCATTGGTATCTACTGTCCTTGCATCAGCTGGCCCAGCTGCTATCAATGCTAAGATCCGCTGCAACTAGTGCGCTATCCATTGCTATGCCGCAGCTGTGGCCGCTATACGCTATCGCTGGTATCCACTGCAGCTGCTAAGAGTGGACTGCTGTTGTCGCTGTCTAGAATAGTAATGAGAAACTTATCGATACTTATCGATAAATGCTGGAAATCGATATTATTGTATATTTTTTGACGTTAACGATAATTATCGATATTATAAGGGTGAGCACTAGAGATGGTCGGGTTTCGGGTTTGAAAATTTGTGTGTCGGGTACGGGTCGGGTTTTGTGGAAAAAATATTTTCGGGTTCGGGTCGGGTTCGGGTTTGAAAATGTCGGGTTCAGGTCGGGTTTGGGTAGAAGACCCGAAACCCGACTGTAAAGTCTATAAAATCTCGGGTTCGGGTCGGGTTCGGGTTTCACAATTTCGGGTTCGGGTTCCAAAGAAATAAAATTTTCGGGTTCGGGTTTGAACGAAAAAAAAACTTTCCGGTTCGGGTCGGGCTCGGGTTTCAACCGGAAAAAAATCGGGTTCGGGTCGGGTACGGGTTTGAAAAACATCAAACGCGACCATCTCTAGTGAGCACAAGTCATTGCGGCTGGTTACTGGAGGAGACCCAAAAAAGGAGACCTCACCTACCCTACCCCAGGAGTTGCTTTTGCTGCTAGGTATTTGTTGGGTGCTGCTATTCGACAAGATTCAGCATTGTTGGGGGTGGTGTAAAGGTTCGCCCCGGGTGTCACTGAGTTTCTGAGAAATAACGGTAACCAAAAAGGTATTTGTAGTTTTTAGTTTCCTAAGAACAGATGAATTCGACAACTTAGTACTGGAGAACTTTTAAAAAAATATCCAAACTTTTTGCACCATCTCATAAAAAGCAATGATACGAAATTGTAATAAAATTCATAGCGGCAGTCTATTGGCATTTCTCTGGTAATTGTTTAGTTTAACTTGGAACTGTTTAAGTTTGAAGTATCTGTTACCCAACAAACAATTTTTAGTTCCACTAAAAATTCAAATCAACGAAATTGTTGCGCCTAAAAAAGTATCCTGATTTATACAGGGGGTAGACAAAATAATTGAGATAAAAAAATTCTCTCGAATTTTAAATGGCCAGAACTTTACGAAAAATGAATCAATTTTGATAACCGGTTTCATTTCACTGGAAAACAGTATTATATTAGTATTACTTGGGAACTTGGTGTGACCAACCTACACCGAAAATGTTTCGGATTTCAAGAGTTTGTGTCAAAGTGTGTGCGTGTGTGTTTACAATTCATCTCCCACTGACGGGCAGTGCTTTTATGGAAAAAACCTATCTGCATCCATTTCTATTTGAAGCTGATTTATATTTTGATTTTTAATACATTACATAATATATTGGTGCAAATATTTTTAGCCCTGGAGATGAAAGGTGACAGCTCTAATGTTCATCCAACAACTTATTTCAAGAATGCCTGGTAATACACGTACATTCCGAGGTCGCCTTCATAAACACTAAGCCCCGCATAAATACGTTGTTATACTTATTGGATATAACATTGTATTCACACTTTCATACTAATTTACATTAGTGGCGCGTATTTAATAAAACTTGATCATATGAACTCCTCTAATATATTTTAGAACGATCTTACCAACTTCTTCTTCCTTCCTTCTGTTATGCATCTAAGCATCTCGTTGAGTATGAAATAAAAATTTATTTCGTTATTAGTGTACGAATCTGCCCTACTTTGCCATGGCAGTTAGTTCGTTTACCCTCCAGCGAACGGCGGTGGCGCTGCGAGCATATCTAATTTCACTTCTTGGTCGATGAGTTTTGTGGCTAGTTTAAGTGATCGTAGAACAAACAAGAAACTTCGAAAATATAACGATACTTATCCTGCCTAGAGCGGACCGTTGATTCTTCTCTTCACTTTTCTAGATAAAAGGTGAACCCGAACTTCACAGTTTCACTAATTAGTCCATTATTACTCGGCGGAAAACACCCTTTATTACTACAATTTTACGTTGAGACAGAACGCGCACAACACTTAGTTGGCCTTGTTGCCAGTCCTCTACCTTCAAGAGTTTGTGTCAAAGTGTACATTTTTGCAACGCATAGAACGTTTTGAGCAACTAAATTGTCTATCTAAAATACTTCATTTAAAAAAAACCTGAGATCACCGATATTTTCTAAAATAATTTTTTGTTTTTAAAATTATATTTTTTCGGAGTAGGATCTTAAACTCATTTTTTTATATTTTTGAAGGACAGTTCAGATAATTTTTACTAAGATATATTGTTTCATAAGAAAAAGGTTCAAATACAGTTAGGTTTTCTTACGCGGGGGATACATGCCTCGTGAAAAAACCATGTTAATTCAGAAATCCGCTTGATAAACTGCTTTAATTAAAAAATTCGCGTAAAAAACCACGTTAATTTGAAAATTTGCATAAATTACCTTTTAGAGAAAATCCGCGTGAAAATAATCTGACCTTTTTAAATGTTAATTCAGATAAATTTTCAAACGCAAGTTTGCAAAGTTGCTTGGTTTAATAAGACCTACACACCCACAATGTTCGATTGAATTCTGCTAGCTCAAAGAAAATTAGTACCCAACAGGGAAAAAACCGCCAAAATCAACACCCATACTTAATAAATTCATACCTCGATGATTCTTTGGCGAATTTTCAAACTTTGGCTACCAATAAACCCGAAATAAATTCTGATTTACTGACAACATATAAACCTAAGTGAAACAGAATGTCAGAAAAAGTTCTACGCGTTGCAAAAATGTACACTTTGGCACACACTCCGGAAATCCGAAACATCTCCAGTGACCCTTGGTCACGTCCAGTTCTCATGTAATACTAGGAAACAAGGACAGTTTTCCAGTAAAATGAAACCTGTTTTGTCAGAATTGATTCATTTTTCGTAAAGTTTTGGCCATTTAAAAATTGACAGAATTTTGCCTGCTTCAATTATCTCCCTTATTATACAACCTTCAAAATGAACTTCGGCTTGAAACTACTCCGTAGAAAGCACTCCCGTCGTAAAACCCGAAGACTTTCCAAAACAAGCTGTTTAACTCGTCCGGTTGTTTGAATTTTCATTCGCAGTATCGTAAGATTTGTCATTCAAGGCCTTAACACAATGGATACGTTGCGGCTACGTTTGCGGTAATTTGACAGTTAGCCCATACATTTACTGTCAAATTGACGTCAACGCAACGCAAACGTATCCATTCTGTTTGGGCCATCACTGTCTCTGTTTTAACAAATTTATAAAGCAAAATTGCATTTGTCGAATAACGTTTGCGGTAAAAACAATGGACAAAAATTGCCGATTTTTCAGGGGTTTAATCGCACCAACGAAACTACTCATGCATCATCAATCATAGTAACCCATGAGTTAGCAAAAAAAATTGACAGCTCTATCAGTCAAACTCTAACTGTGATGGCGAAAAAAGTGAAGCTACTCCGTTCAGAAGTGTGCACGTTCAAAGAACGGTACCCCGCCGCGTTTAAAACGGACATCGTGTGGCACTTTGTGGACGCCGGGTATGCCGGTTCTGGCATCTACAACATCTTGACACTATTGGACAACGATCAGAGAATCGAAAGAAAGCCCGGTTTCGAACGGCCAACGACCCTGAGCGACGAGAAGCTTCAAAGGATGCTGATGAGGAATATCGAGGAAAAAGTGGCTAAATCGCTGCGTGCACTTGGCCTAGAGGTTGGTGCATGCTCTAAAACAGTGAAAAAGTATCTGGAGAACATGAGCATACATGCAAGAAGCGGCAGTCCCGTCCACTGGTCTCGGAGCTACAGGCAATGACGCAGCGACAGCGGTTGAATAAGATGGTCAAGTCGATTTTCCCGGCAAATCGCGACGTGGCAGTGGTGATGGACGACTAGACCTATCTCACCCTGGATGGCAACGACTAGCAGGGCTCTTCGTATTTTATCTCCCCCACGAAGGAAGTGCGCACCGAGGTAAAGTTTATTTCACAGACCAAGTTCCCCAAGAAGGTGCGGCTGTGGCTGACAATCACCGAGAAAGGGATGTCAAAGTTGCTCTTCTTTCGCTCCGGGCTGGCCGTGAACGGGGAAATTTATATTTATAAGTTGCGTCGTTCATCAAGAAATTCGATAAGCGCAAAGACACGGTGTTCTGGCCAGATTTGACGTCGACCAACTACTCGAAGCGATCGTTGGAGGAGATGAAGCGGCTGAATATCGATGTGGTACCGAAGTCGGTGAATCCGCCCAATGTCCACCACCTGCTTCCCATCGAGAATTTCTGGGCAAACTTGAAGCGCAAGATCTATTCCCACAGTTTTGTCGCGAAAACGGAGGAGGAGTTAATAAAAAAAAAAACAAAGAAAGAGCTTAAAAACATGGCTACACGCATGTTTTCGTCCGCCATGGCGAATGTTCGGTTAACTGCCGGAAGGCCGCACGCAAGGACGTAATATTTTTTTGCGAGGAAGCTAACATGATAACCTTCCATGGAAAAGTAATCCAACTCAATGATCTATCATAGTTTTTTTTTCATCACCATCTGAAATAGTTTTTTTTTCATCACCATCTGAAAATTTTTTTTACCGCAAACGTTAGCTGTCAAATTATCGATACTTATCGATACTGTCCGTGTTGGGCGATATTTCCCATCACTAGTCTAGAACTATTATGAGCGGCTTCGGCTGAAACAGGCTCTTATATAGGCCAAATAAAATATTTTAAATTGCAAGGTATATGATTCTGTCGACTGTGCTTGAGAAGCAATTTTATAACGACCAATCAGAGGTCGAATTTTTCGTTCTGACAAGGCTTGACTATTTTCAATAGTACAATAGTTTAAATAATTAAATTACAATTATCTTCATTTGGGAAGAATCTTAGAAGATTTTTCAATCTGTTGCTTCAAGAACGAAGGAAAACCATCGAATACTAACCGATTTATTAGCATTTGAAATTGGACATATTTTCCACTTTTTTCGGTTTTAGATTTTCATTTCACCTCCCTATGTAGCCGAAGTTCCTGTGAGAAGTATTCTACTTCAAAAGTTAAAGAGTATGTGCTTGAGTGCACAAACGTAGGCTTATCGTGGGACTATGGTGGGTGTAATGATTTAATTCTGCCATAGCCATAGTATATAGCATACACCAAACGTACAGATACCATACACAATAATCCATGAACATTTCAGAAAAAAACACATACCTGAAAAAAACACATGAGGGAACATTCATATATTACGTAACGCACTAGGGGGGGCGTGGGTGTTGCGAATGTTGTTACGACAATGCACGCAAACAACCGGGAGGGGGAATTGATTTTTTGTAAGTTACGTCACAAAGAAAAAATTTTCAAAATCTAACAATGATTCATTTTTTTAAGGGGGGGAGTTTGCAATGATTTATTTATGTACTAAATATCTATTCAGAATTAATATTGTGTGTTCTGCCACAAATGGTGACATTTCAACACTATTATTTACATATTTGTACGCTTTTTTATTGTTAGTGAGCCTATGTAGCTCGTTCGTGCTAAACCAGGGAGGACGCTTCAAAATCATTTTCAAAAGTTTATTTTGATTCCTTTGAAGTGTCTTCTTCCTGGTTGCACAACAACTTGTCCAAATGGGAACTGTTATATGCATATAACATTGCTGGCCTAAAAATTTGTTTGTAAATTAACAGTTTATTCTTGAGACAAAGTCTAGAATTCCTGTTGATAAGAGGATATAAACATTTGATATACTTATTGCACTTTGACTGGATATTTTCAATGTGCTCCTTGAAAGTAAGATTCTTATCATAAATTAGCCCTAAGTATTTAACTTGATCAGACCAATTTAAGACCACACCGTTCATCCTAATAACGTGGTTATGGGTGGGTTTTTAAAATGAAACTCTTGGCTTATGAGGAAAAATAATTAACTGTGTTTTAGAAGCATTAGGGGAAATCTTCCATTTCTGCAAGTATGAAGAAAATATATCAAAACTTTTTTGTAGCCGACTGCATATAACACGAAGGCTTTTTCCTTTTGCGGAAATGCTTGTATCGTCACAAAACAGAGATTTCTCACAACCTGGTGGTAAATCAGGAGGATCAGAAGTAAAAATGTTGTATAAGATTGGGCCCAAGATACTCCCCTGAGGCACACCAGCTCTGACAGGCAATCTATTAGATTTACCATTTAGATAGTTAACCTGGAGAGTGCGGTCAGCTAATAACTTTGTATCATTTTTGTGAGGTAAAGCGGAAAACTGAAATTTGACATTCTAGCTATTGAACCTTTATGCCAAACACTGTTGCCCGCAGCACGCCTTGAATTTCGGGTTTTATACTAAATTTTCTCCGATGTACGGTAATTTAGATCTTCTATACCTATAAAAATGCAGTCCGGTCTGTCTGTCTGTCTGTCGGTCTGTCTGTCTACCGAACCGATCGACGTGAAAATTTGTATGTAGGGATTTTAGGGGCCGAGAAAGGTTCCTATGATGATTTGAGACCCCTCCCTCTTCTGGAAGGGAGGGGTCCCATACAAATGAAATACAAATTTCTGCACATCTCGAGAACTAACCAAGTAAATGGAACTAAATTTGGCATGTGGATGTTTTTAGGAGTAGCAAATATGACCATATTGGTTCGACACCCCTCCCTCTTCTGGAAAGGAGGGGTTCCATACAAATGAAACACAAATTCCTCCATATTTCGAGAACTAACCAAGCAAATAGAAACAAATTTGGTGGGTGGATGTTTTTAGGGGTAACAAATATATTCATAATGATTTGATTCTTCTGGAAGGGAGGGGTCCCATACAAATGAAATACAAATTTCTGCTTATCTCGAGAACTAACCAAGTAAATGAAACCAAATTTGGCAGGTGAATGTTTTTAGGGGTAACAAATATATTCATAATGGTTTGACACCCCTCCCTCTTCTATAAGGGAGGGGTCCCATACAAATGAAACTCAAATTTCGCACACCTCGAAAACCAATAAAGCAAATATAACCAAATTTGGCAAGTGAACGTTTTTAGGTGTAACAAACATGTCCATAATGTTTTTCTGGCATATATCCAAATGCCATTTCGAGATCTAAGATGGCGACTTCCGGTTTCTGAAAAACAACGACAAATGATCAAATACCACCCAATATGGTGTCAGGAAAACAACCGAAAATGACCAAATACCACCCAATTTGAGCGTTTTTTTTTTTATTAGAACGACGCAAGGAGGCCAGAAATTGTTCCCAAGTGCCATTTCGAAATCTAAGACGGCGACTTCCGGTTTCCGAAAAACAGCGGCAAATGACCAAATACCACCCAATATGGGTATTTCCAGAATTGTTATGATGCACTGAAGCCACAAATCGACCTCAGACAACATTACGAATTGTAAGATAGCGACTTCCGGTGTCTGGAAAACAGCCGAAAATGACCAAATACCACCTAATATGGGTGTTTCTTAAACCAGAATGACGCACAGAGGCCAGAAATTGACTCCTAATGCCATTTTGAAATCTAAGATGGCGACTTCCGGTTTCCGAAAAACAGCGGCAAATGACCAGATACCATCCAATATGGGTATTTCCGGAATTATTATGACGCACTGAAGCCACAAATCGACCTCAGACAACATTTTGAATTGTAAGATGGCGACTTCCGGTGCCTGGGAAACAGCCGAAAATGACCAAATACCACCCAATATGAGCGTTTTTTTAACCAGAATGACGCACGAAGGACAGAAATTGTTCCCAAGTGCCATTTCGAAATCCAAGATGGCGACCTACGGTTTCAGAAAAATAGCCTGAAGTGACCAAATACCACCCAATATGTGTATCACCGGATCCAGAATGATGCAAGGAGCTAAAAATTGACCTCAGACACAAGTTAGAATTGTAAAATGGCAACTTCTGGGAAACAGCCGAAAATAACCGAATACTACTATATATGGATATTTCCGTAATCGAAATGTTGTATAGAAGCCAAGCATTGACTCTGGACACCATTTTGAATTCGAAGATGATCACTGTCAGTTTCTAAAAAACAACGAAAATAACTGAAATGCATTCAATATATTTCCGGCATAGAGGTGATGTACAAAAGCCAAAAGTCGAGGATGTTGTCATTCCGATAAAACCAATCATTTCAAATGATATAAACAAATCGCAAGGAATCAATGAACTTGAAATGTTTAAAATTATTAAACTGAACACTAAAATAGGCGAGACGAAGTTTGCCGGGTCAGCTAGTTTATTATAAAATTCCTGGTTAGATAATAACTTAAAATTAAGAATAGTTATAAACGAATGTGAAAGTGTGGTTTACCTTTAGTTATTCGGCTGTGGCAACAAACGTGGGATTGGATCCGACTGCGTGAATTATATTAATGATAATCCTAAATAGTATGTGCTGTTATAATTTTATACACCGGATAATCAAATTTTCATATATACCTATGATTTGCGATATCTTAACTATCAATAACTGATCTTATCACTAACCTTCACCTTTTTAAATCAAACCTTATATAGACTATCAAATGTTAAATTGAACACGAGATTGATACTTAATATTCTGACTGCCAAAGACGAACTGTGAAGCCGTAAGAGCCTTTTCTCTCGATCTACCTATTTTTTTTCCTGCATTTCCTTTTGATTGACGTACAGATCCCTCCGCTAAGTAAATTGTGTGGCCGCAAGGGTCATTCGGAGGTGATACATAACTCCACTTTCAAAGTTCCACTACCAGATGGAGTAGAGCTTGATGTTTGGCGTGGCGTAACTTACAGTCCCCCTCGAAATGCGCGAAGACTTTGTTTCAAGCATGGTTTCCAACGCCTACGTCAAGAACAGCGAGGTTCACTGCCGGCCGTTCATAAATTCCTCCTCTAGGTGTCTGTACGGTTGCGGAGCGCACTTGTCCGTCACGCGCTAAATTTACCGATATAATCCTTCCTATTGGCCAACAGTTGCGCGGAAATTTAGGATCCGCCACGACGACGATATCGTTCACCTGAATAGGTCTCGTTGTTTTGAGCCATTTTGTACGTCTGGTAATAGTCGGTAAATAGTCACGAAGCCATTGTTTCCAGAACTGATTAGCCAGTGTCTGAGAAAGTTGGTAATTATTTTTCAATACGTTCGGGTTGTCGTTTAGGGGAACCAATGGTTTTAACCCGTTAGATGATTGGAGAAGAAAATGATTGGGTGTTAACACTGGCGAACGATCATTGTCCATTGGGATGCCAGTCAACGGTCGCGAGTTTACGATGTTTTCTACTTCATTTAATGCATTTTCGAGTACTTCGACTGACACTATCCTGGATCCGATCACCCTATTCAGATTTTGCTTCACGGTCCTTATTAGTCGTTCCCACGCACCTCCCATATGCGGGGCCGCGGGGGGATTGAATTTCCACTCGGTGTAACTGGAAGTAAACTCTTCTATGAGTTTGTTCTGATCAATGTTTAAAACCGCAGTCTCTAGTGCGTTATGTGCACCCTGAAAATTTGTACCGCGGTCGCTGTAAATCACGGCTGGAGTTCCTCTGCGACAAACAATATTTCTGAGTGCCATGATGCAGGAATCTGTAGACAGTGAGTGTGCGATTTGCAGATGGATCGCTCGCGTTGTGACGCACGTTGCAAGGACTTCCCATTTTTTTCAGTTCGACGACCTAATGACACTTTTATCGGTCCGAAATAGTCCACCCCCATATGAGTAAGGGTGATGTATATGCGGCAAGTCGTGCCTCAGGTAGCGCGGCCATTAAAGGTGGACGAGGGACTGCACTATAATTTTTGCATTGCTGACATTGCTTTCGTACCTTTTGATATACCACTTTGAGACGTGGAATGTAGTACTGCTGTCGTAGCTCGTTCACGACAGTTTCGTGATTCTGATGATGAAACTTCAGATGAAAATGTGCCACAATCAATTTGGTTATAGTATGTACTCGAGGTAGGATTACTGGATTTGTGGCCGTTATATCAATGTATTTGCAGGCACCGGTTCGACCCTGCACACAAAAATGTTTTGGTAATCTAGAATTGGGTTGACTCTGTAGATTGGACTACCTTTTGGAAAAGGTTTACTTGCCCCGGACTCAATGCTTGCTTCAGTATCGCGATTTCGTCGGTAAACGTATCTTCCTGAGCGATACGATAAAGATAGTTCTAAGCGCGAATCCGTTCATCACGGGCTATTGGCCCTTTTATCGGAATTTCCTTCTTAGCTAGTCTTCTCCAATTGAACGCTAATCTATGGATAAATTCTATGCGACGTAGCAGCGTCGACCATCTTGAGAATTTTTCAGGTGAGACTAATGGTTGCACCATCGTAAGATGCATCAGCAGGTGCGGACGGAGATCTACATCGGTTTCACCACATTGCTGCGTCAAAACGGGCCACTTATTAGCCGGTTCCCAGAGAAAATCGGGACCGCGAAACCAACGGCTGGATGAATCTAGTTTTGGTACTCCATTCCATTTGGTTCCTTCGTCTGCGACGTTATATTTTGTTGGTATCCAATACCAATCCGTTGTCTCTGTATGCTCTAAGATTTCACTTACTCGAAAGGCAACGAATTGGCTGTATCTCTTATGGTCTGAATTCAGCCAGCAACATACATCTCTCGAATCAGTGTAAAAGAATCGCTTTTTTACATCAATAGTTAGCGATACCAAAATAGTTTTCGTTAGACGCATACCGAGAACAGCCGCTTGTAATTCGGAGCGGGGGATCGAGAGAAATTTAATTGGAGCTACTCTAGTCTTAGGACTTACTAGTACACATTCGATTGAGGACCCCTCTTCGAACCGAAGGTATGTAGCAGCCGCAAAACCGTTTTCGCTGGCATCAACAAATGTGTGCAGCTGATTGTCTGCGTGTTTAGAGCTAGTGGTACGATAGCACCTTCGAACTTCTAGTTTCTCGATTTGATGTAGTACTTTAACCCATACCAGCCATTTCTGGAATTCTGGTTCTTTGATTGGGTCATCCCAGCCGATTCCTGAGCGCCAAATGTCTTGCAACAATACTTTGAGATACATCAAAAAATGAGCTATTAATCCCATTGGGTCAAAGGTCAGCATTAACGTGCGAAGGACTTCTCGTTTAGTGGGTCTTCTTCTCCCAGCAAGCAACTCATCTGCATGCCTAGACGATAGTTTGAAAGTAAAGCAGTCTTTCGCTGTGTTCCACCACATCCCGAGGATTTTCTCTGTAGTAAGGCCTCCAGTAACGTATAAATTTTTCTCGGTTTCCCGAAGTTCACTTAGTTTGGCCTGTACAACTGATGAATTGGACCGCCAGTTTCTCATTTCGAAACCACCTTCTGTGTGAATCATATTAACGTCACGTGCGAGTGACAGCGCTTCTTTTTCTGTTTCTACACTTACGAGCATGTCGTCAACATAATGTTGCTTGATTATAGCACGTACGGCAGCGGGAAATTCATTCTCGTATGATGCGGCATGTTTATTTTTCACATATTGAGCCGTACTAGGCGAACAACAGGCCCCAAATGTCATAACCTGCATGATGTATGTATCTGGGTCGCGCCCCCAGAGAAAGCGCTGACTATGTTGATCTTCCTTACGTATAAGTACCTGGTGATACATTTCCCTCAGATCGCCACAGATTGCTACCGGATGTTCCCGGAATTGGATCAAGATACTTAGTAAAGATGTTAAATAATCGGGTCCTTTCAACAGAACAGAGTTTAGTGACACTCCGTGTGCTTTAGCGGCTGCATCCCATACCAATCGCGTTTTATCTGGTTTATTGGGATTCACCACTGGAAAAACAGGCAAATACCAAACACGTGTACGATCAAATTGAAGCTCGGCGTTTGATAATTTCCTAATATAACCCTTAGCGAGGTAATCGGTGATTTTTTGGTCCAAAGTATTCCGTAAAGATTCATCCGTTTGCATTCGACGCCCCAGGCATTGCCAACGCTTCAGTGCCATTGTTTTACTGTCGGGTAATCGAACATTATCGTACCTCCACAGTAGACCGGACTCATAACGTTTCCCTTTTTTACACGTTAGTGTGTCCAACATGAGTTGCACGCGTTCGTCTTCAGAGGAAAATCAATAGAAAAGTACTCTTTCATAGCATTGTGTAGAATGTCTTCGTTTCCCCCGTTGCAAGCACATACATCAATTACATGATGATTGACAACATTGTCATATGAAGTGACTGCACCAGTGCACCCATACACACACCATCCCAGGCGGGTTTTTACCGCTATCGGTTCCTTACGTTTACCTTCACGGCTTTTTAAAACTTGTCCCAATTTAGCATGATCTAGTCCAATTGGGATCCGGGGAGAGATTGCGCAATATGACTGGACTGACACCCCCTTCAGGTGATCAAATCGCTGTTTTAATTCATCAATATTCATAGTTTGCGGTCGCAGCTGTAATTTTTCCACTGTACGTACGTTTGAAAGTTCAAATTTCGACGTTTTGTTCGATGAACTAGATATACGAAGATTTAACTTTTGCGATGAGTTCTCGACTCTCTTGGTGTCTCCTGTCCACCTCAGGCATAACGATGATGGTTTTCCACTTACTTCTAGTTCCTTGGCTAAGTCATTTTCTAATAAAGTCAATTCAGAGCCGTCGTCAAAAAACGCATATGTTTCTACTCTTTGCTGGGACCGTATAGAACGACTGGTATCACTCGGAACAATATGTCGCTAGTTTGTTCACGATGGTAGTTCAGGCTGCCTTCGGCTCGCTCTTCGGAAGGGTTATGCTCTACAGGCAACTCTCTTGACTTTTTAGATCCGTGAAAGAGAGGGTGGTGTAGGAACGTACATCCATCGATTCCACGTATTTTGTTTCGGCAGCGAGAATCATTATGTCGCCTAAGACATTTACGACAGAGTTTGAGCTCTTTAATCGTCGCCCACCTGGAGTCGTAATTTAGATCAATAAATCGTTTGCACTTTGGTAGGGCTAAGCAATTTCCCTTGCAGACTAGACAAATATTTGTCGTCTCTTGCGCTTTAGTTTCGGTATCGTTATCTGTTTCACCATGAAAGTTCAAATAACTATCTTTGTTCGAACGACCTTTTATTTCGTGTCTTGAGGCATTATGCTGTACTCCAGTCACTGCGCTTGCATCTTCCGCCACTGAATATAACCATGAGCTAAACTCCAGTAAAGTGGGCACCTGAACACGTCGAGCCGCTCTTGCCCATTCTAGTTTCAACGCAGGTGGAAGCCGTTCTACAAGTTCGTATCTCAGAGAGGCACTGTATACGTAGTCGCTTATCTCACACGCCTGAATGGTGGCACACAAGTTTTTTACAGAAAGAGCGAAGTCAACAATTGTCTCTAACTTTTCTACCTTTGGCGAAGGCAGATTTCTCACCTTTCTAATCACGGCTTGAATGATTGCTTCTGGTTTTCCATACAGCATTTTGAGCGTTGATAAGACGCTTGGAACGTTGCTAGGGTGCAGCAGTTCGCATCTCACTCGGTCAAGGGCCTCTCCCTTCAAACATTTTCGCAACCTCATCATGTTTTCCTCGTTGGAAAACCCACACATCTGACTCGATGTATTAAACATTGCCAAAAATAATGGCCAGTCCCCGGGGTTACTACTAAACTCGGGTAGATCTTTCGGGACGGCGTGGCGAGCTGCTAGTTGGCTCCTATTAAGCAGTACGATTTCATCATCGACAGATTCCGCAAGATCGGCTCGTGACCGACGAAAATTTGGAGTGGAGCGTTGGTCCGGTATAAAATTGTTTGCGTTACCTTCTTTATTTATTCGTTCACGGTGGATAAAAGAGTGGTCACGCGCATCTTGATGCCCCTTCTTTATTTATTCGTTCACGGTGGATAAAAGAGTGGTCACGCGCATCTTGATGCCCCAAGCTGTGTCCGACTCTTGTTGGCCGGGAGTTCGAAAACCGCAGCGAGGGTTCCCGCGGATTCGGTAACATTTGACTGGTAGGCCTTTGTGGTCGTCGTGGATCGTAACCGGCAGGTCGCATCTGATCTTGAATCACAGTTTCGCGTCGCGTGGATTGCAAGTTCGCTGGTACCGGTTTTTCCAAATCATCCAACGGGAGTCCCGAATCGTTTCTATTTGCAAAACGATCAGTTGCTTGTATCCAACTATGAATTAGAGAAGCCTTATCGGCTAATGAACCTATACTTTCATTCTCACTATCACTAGCGTACGCTTCTAGGATGGCATATTTTTGATTTAAATAACGCTGTTCTATTGCCCGGGCTTCATCTAATTTTCTTAATTCTCGTTCAATATTTTTCCGAGCACTTCTTTTACTGGTTCCAGACTTGGCGGTACGTGATCGCAGTGAAATATTGTCTTTGGAGACTATTTGCTGTTGCCCTTCTTTTTGCTGGTGTGACAGATGTATCTGAGCGAGATGATGTTCCAAACTTGCATCTGCAGTGTGAGATTGCTCTCTGGCGACGCAAGAGAGACAATTCCAATCTAAGTTCTCTATCCCTTGAGTAACTTCGGCACACGTAAAGTGATACCAGCAATCACAACTGTCGCACTGCACCATTTCGCTATTGTCTCGTTCATTGCACATGCTATAATGGTAGTTTCTCAGAGCTCGGTGTGTAACCTCTCTGTCCGTGACATTTGTGTTTGTAGTTTTGCTGGCGCGTTCGATGTTATCCACAGCGATGTCTTGAGAATCAGTCCTATCTTGGTCTGCACCCGGTTTGATTTGTGTCTTGTTTGACATAATTTCGTCAAAGCTTAAAGAAATTTTATAAATTGTTGCCCGCAGCACGCCTTGAATTTCGGGTTTTATAATAAATTTTCTCCGAAGTACGGTAATTTAGATTTATTATAAAATTGCTGGTTAGATAATAACTTAAAATTAAGAACAGTTATAAACGAATGTGAAAGTGTGGTTTACCTTTAGTAATTCGGCTGTGGCAACAAACGTGGGATTGGATCCGACTGCGTGAATGATATTAATGATAATCCTAAATAGTATGTGCTGTTATAATTTTATACACCGGATAATTAAATTTTCATATATACCTATGATTTGCGATATCTTTACTATCAATAACTGATCTTATCACTAACCTTCACCTTTATAAATCAAACCTTATATAGACTATCAAATGTTAAATTGAACACGAGATTGATACTTAATATTCTGACTGCCAAAGACGAACTGTGAAGCCTTAAGAGCCTTTTCTCTCGATCTACCTATTTTTTTTCCTGCATTTCCTTTTGCTTGAAGTACAGATCCCTCCGCTAAGTAAATTGTGTGGCCGCAAGGGTCATTCGGAGGTGATACATAACCCCACTTTTAAAGTTCCACTACCAGATGGAGTAGAGCTTGATGTTCGGCGTGGCGAAACTTGTCGAATGCCTTTTCTATATTTAAGAGAGCAGCTCCAGTCGAATAGCCTTCAGATTTATTAGTTCGAATCATATTTGTTACTCTAAGTAACTGATGAGTAGTGGAATGCCCATGGCGAAAACCAAACTGCTCATATGCAAAAATTGAGTTCTCATTCATATGTGTTATCATTCTATTAAGAATTATTCTTTCAAAAAGTTTGCTAATAGAGGAAAGTAAACTAATTGGTCGATAACTTGATGCCTTAGCTGGATTCTTCTCGGGTTTTAAAATTGGAGTGACTGGCATTTTTCCATTTCGCAGGAAAACGTGCACCATCACCATCTTTAAGGACTGGAATGGGCTTCGAAGGTTTCTTAAGAACCTTCGAAAGCTTCCAGAAAGGTTTTGAATAAGGTTTTAGTTGTTCAACTTCTCTCATGAAACTCTCATTTCGCAAGAGAGTGAATCTATGTTTAATTTTCTTTTGTAATTCTTGAAAAATAATTTTCAAAGCAGGATCACGAAATCTTTGGTATTGACGTCTCTGTATGTTCTTCAAACGTATAAGAAGTTGAAATTCACTGTCAATAATTGGTGCATTGAATTTCACTCGAGCCTTAGGAACTGATAAATTCCGGGCATTGAGTATTAAGCTGCTAAAATTTTCTAATGCTCTGTCAATGTCAGCACTATTTTGTAAAATAATATCATTCAAAATTTCTTCGATCGTAGAACGATATCTATCCCAATTAGTCTTGTGATAATTTAACACAGGTCTAGTGGGATTTAAAATAGTTTCATGGGAAATAGAAAATGTTAGGGGAAGATGATCAGAATCAAAGTCAGCATGAGTTAATAAATCACTGCATGAATGACTTTGATTTGTTAGTACCAAATCAATTGTAGATGGATTCCTAATAGAAGAATAACATGTAGGACCATTTGGAAATAAAACTGAATAAAATCCAGCCGAGCAATCATCAAACAATATTTTTCCATTGGAATTGCTTTGAGCATTATTCCAAGATCGATGTTTCGCATTAAAATCACCGACGATTAAAAACTTAGATTTATTTCTTGTGAGTTTTTGCAAATCTCCCTTGAAATAATTTTTTCGCTCACCAGTGCATTGAAAAGGCAAATACACTGCGGCTATAAATGAAATGCCAATACTTGTTTCAATTTCAATTCCCAAACTCTCGATAACTTTGGTTTCAAGATGGGGTAAAACACGATGTTTTATTAGACGGAGGATAACTATTGCAACTCCACCACTGACAACATCAATTCTATCAAACCTATGAACTATATAATTTGGGTTCTTTTAAGTTTAATATTTGGCTTTAAAAGCGTTTTAGTCACAACTGCAATATGCACATCGTGGAATGTTGAAAAATTGAAAAATTCATCCTCTCGCTTTTATAGAGCGAGCATTCCAATTTAGAAAATTTACAGCATTATTTAAAATCATTGCTGAGTTTCAATTTCATAACAATATTAGTTGTAAATTTCATACCTACTTGAACAGCCTCAAACATCGAGTTACAATTCAACAAAGTGGACATTAACTGCAGCATGGATTGTTGTAGGTAATCAATCTTTTCGAGTGTTGGAATACCTAAATCAATACTGGCTGACTTTTCAGCGCCAAACACGAATGGTTTGTTACTGTTTGAATTTGAAATATTACCTGAAAGGACACTGGCATATGAACAGCCTGGTGTTGCCTGAACAGGATTATTTGTCTGAAACTTGTTATCTGAATTCAAACTTTTACCTACAGACACACCTGCTAATGAAAGTGCTGGTGATGCCTGAACAGTATTGAAAGTCTTTTGTATACCCACATTGACAACAGGTTGTTTAGAATTCCTACGTTGTCTGGAAGCAATAATTTTTGACCTTACAGGACAATTAAAGCAATTTGATTTCTGATTTCCCCCACAATTTACACATTTGAAGCTATTAGTGGTCTCTTTCACGGGGCAGATATCTTTCGTGTGACTAGTGTCACCACAAATCATACATTTTGCTGCCATATGGCAGTTTCGAGTTCCATGACCATAGGCTTGACAATTCCGACATTGCGTAAGATTATAGATTTCTCCATGTCTCTTGAGGTTTTCCCGTTTTATTCGCACGTTAAATAAAAATCGTGCTTTTTCCAAACATTTCAAATTATGTACTTTGGTACGATCAAAATGTACTAAGTAATTTTCCTGGTGTATTCCAGTTTGAATAATTTTGGCATTTGCTTTTCGTTTAATCAAAATTACTTGGATGGGGGCAAAACCAAGTGATTCTGACAAGCATTCTTTAATTTCATCAATAGATTGGTCATTTGAAAGACCTTTCAAAACAGCCTTAAACGGTCTGTCGTTTTTGGCATCAAAAGAATAAAATTTATACATCTTTTCAGTCAAATGTTAAATGTTAAAGATGTTTATGGCCATCAAAAGATTCGGCCAAAATACGAATTTCGCCTTGGCGGCCAATTTGAAAATTAACTTCTACATCCGACAGAAATGATGAAAGTTCTGATCGAAATGTTTTAAAATTTGTTACAAATACTACAATAGGTGGAACTTTAACCTTCTTGCCTTGGATCAATGTTATTGAAGAATATTTTTTTTTTTCATGTATTTTCAAATTATTGGTATTCTTTTGAAGGGTTACTATGTCTGTATTAATAACCAGTCCGTTATTTGTTTGTCAACTGGTTACATTGTATGACTCTGTATAATATCTTACTTAGATAAATCGACCAGCTCAAACCGATGTAGGGGTATGAGGTGGGACCATCATCATCATCATCATTCATAACGGCTTTATGCTCAGTATGAGAAGTTTGAACTTCTTGATCCCCAACGGAAGAAAGAATATCATACCTGTTAGTCGAAATTTCAGCGTCACTTGGAGGAGATGCCTCACGTTTCCTTGAAGCCGCATCAAAGCGAGCTTTTTTATTTCTTCCAGGCATAACTGGAAAACTTCACTACACTTTTACTTCACTATAGAATTTAAGTAGAAATATCTCAAACCAAATTTACTCACTAAACACTCGTTAACGTCAAAAACAAATTTATTACTTTGCGTTTCAACAGGTAGTCTTTTACAAAGATTGCCTGTTGAAAGCGAAAAACAAAATTTCAATATCTCTCGGTAGTCTAAGACTTAGCCTCGAGCTGTTGGTAAAATGCGACCATACTGTAGAACAGTTCAAGTCGATCTGACAATAATTCATGATAAATACTTTTCTAATAGAGATGGTCGGGTACGGGTATTTTTACCCGAAACCCGTACCCGACGGTTTCGGGTAACGTAAAAAAATACTTTACGGGTTCGGGTCGGGTACGGGTAATTTAAAAACCAAGGCCTCGGGTTCGGGTCGGGTACGGGTTTAAAAAATTCTCAATTGGTCGGGTACGGGTAATTTGATTTTCGTGCATTATGAGAATTTAATTTTTAACATTTCAATCCTAGGTGTTTTCTTAGTGTCGATAATTGGAAAGATCGAACAAGAAATCGCCCATTCTCACTCAACGAGACATCGGCCAATACCTATTGTGACAGTTGTCGGCAGTGTTTGCACCAAGGGAATGACATCATGCTGTCTCTTTCTAATAAGAAAGTCAATAGTTCTTCCTGCAACCGTTTTGAGTTAAATGGAATTTTTGCCAGGCATTTTTCATATTTGTGAGGAAAGCCGCGGAGCATTGCACAGTATAAGGCAACTTAATACAAAGGCTGGTTTAGTAAAAAAAGTGTGGATAAATGCGACAAAAATATGGTATTTACTTAATTTTGGGGTGCTGAACACCAATCTCCATTCCATTTTTTTTTGGGCCGTTCATAAAGCACGTGACCTAATTATTAATGATTTTAGCATTTTTCCCCTTAGTTTTTTACTAAATAGAATTATATCTTCAACCACAAGCAACGCCACAAGGCGTGTTCCTCACAGAATCAAATTCCGTAGCTTTTGCAAACCCCTCAAATCAACCAAATTTTGCGTTTTTTTTTTTGAATTAAAACACAATAGGTAATACAAACTAACTACGAATAAACTTTTTCTTCGACACCAAAAAAATCCAAGCTATCATTGAAGCTGTTTTAAAGTAATGTATGCCAAACTTCGAAAAGTCATAAAAACACAGATCTCATGATATTGCTCCCACATTTTGCATTTAAGCACTTGAATGTTATAGCAATAAAGGAAAAATATTATGAAACAGCTGACGTAAAAAAAATTCAGGTGGATGGCCACTGATTCCCCACTGTGCATTGAGATGTTTGGTAAGAAGCAAATATGTATATGAGATTTGACAGCGATAGCATAGTCTTGGTTTGCACTGTGACCAGGGATGTACAGAAATATCTGTGTTATACCGATTTTTAGATTGAATCGATGACACCGAATCTGTACTAAAAAATTACAGGTTTTTGGCAACTGCAAATGAATTATTAAATTTTTCTCAAGTTATAAACAATATTAACTTTGACTTTATTATAATATTAAGATTTCAGGTTGCTGCGATGTTCACATAAAACTCGTCGTTTTTTTACCTATACCAGACATGCACTTTTCATAGTGGACCTCTTTCTTATAGTGGACCATCCGCCTGGAACACTGGGTTCATTAACATTCATTCACATTCACACTTGGGTTTTGTCTAACTCCGGCCATCATCTCGAGAAAACCATATATGACAATTAGTGCATGTAACGTGCGAGGTACCCAGGTATTTTGAAAAAAAAAAAAATCCAGGACGGGTCGGGTTGCAGCAATTTCGGGTTTTTTTTTCTTTCGGGTGCGGGTAGTTGGAATAGATATTTTTCGGGTTCGGGTCGGGTACGGGTATTTTAAACAAACCAGACTACGGGTTCGGGTCGGGTACGGGTTTGAAAATTTTCGATTAGTCGGGTACGGGTAACAAATTTCCCATACCCGACCATCTCTATTTTCTAAGTATATGAGCTATGAAAATTGTAGCTCAAATATATACGATTCCGCAGTTTCACATTTAGCGTGTTATGATCGGAACGGTTCTCAATGTTGACATTCCAGATGTTTGTTTTTTCTATAACTTCATTTCGCGCGCGGTACGGTTTAGGTTCGTGAATAACCGTTTTTCCAATTATTGTTCTTGTGTTATTCTACTGTTGAATTAATTTGCAATGGATAAAAACGTATGTTTCCAGCGGCTGTTCAAATTGTATTGCAGTGCGTATCCAGAGAAAAAAATCGAACTTCAAAAAATGTGCACTGAATACTGGAATTCCGTCAAGCAAAAAGATAATTTTGCCTCCTGCTTGCAAGAAAGCGAGTCGGAATTGATTGCAATTGCAAATCGAAATAAAAATCGCTATCAACAGTTTTTCAGTCCAACTAATAGACAAGAGTCTACAGTAAAGATAGGATTCTACCAACAGTAGATCCGGTTGAAGTTTCTTCCACTACTAGTTGCCCCATCGATCAAACAACAGATCCGAAAGCTTGACCAAGTCGGCGATATTATTGTCCCAAACAGGATAAGCTTACATCGAAGTTGAATGTAATCAATGCAGACATTGCCGGTTTAGAAATTCGCATTCGGAATGATGTTGCAACACTGTCACAAGAAATACAACTCAGACAATTTTGGAAACAGAAATTAGAGTTGGAAAAAGCGATTAAGAAATTTATTGACAACCAGCAGCGTCAACAACACTTTCGTGATGGGAAAAAGCAAAAAAACTGAAACACTTTTGAATGATGAACCCCTTGAGGCTGCTAAATTGAGAATTTATCAATCTCCGGGACGGCCGCGTCGCGATGATGAGCAACAAATTTTGTATACTATTCTGCAAATAGCACAATACGGTGCTTCTACGCATGACCGTCGACGAATGGATCAGCTCCGTACTGTAAAAACACTTGATGATCTTGTCGAAAATTTGAAGTTTCTTAGAGTAAGTTTACTGAGAACTTTTTCTTATATAATCTTTTTTGTGTGTTCAAAGGGATTATGGCTATAACCTCTCAAGGTCCTATGTGTATTACCGTTTAAGACCCAGGAGACCTGGATTGTTGGAAGCAGCGAAACACATAAACACCGTTCCTGTGAGATTAATCCGAGCCACGAACGACTTACACAAATTCCATCAGGACACACGTTTTTGCACCACTACGATTCGCAGCCAATTATGTAGTTCAGGTGTTATTATATTCCTAAAGAGTTTAAGTTGAGTATAATACTTTTCTTGAAATCATGCGGCGAAGACGCATAATCGAGGGCAAGGAAACGAGGCGGCACTAAGCCGCCGTGGTTTCCGCAGTCCGAGCTGGACGCCGACCCGCCGTCGGAAGCGGCGGCCTCTCGCACCCAAACGACTGATCTACTGGTTTGCTAGGTCTACTCAAACAGAGTTTTCTTCCCTTAGTTAAGTCCGAATGAGCGGTAGCGAGTAAGGACAGCATTCGCTCGAACAGCGAGTCGGCCGAAGTCCGCGAGTGTTTTGCTTTTCAAATGACACTTTGAAGCGAAATACATGTTATTCAATGCTGTGATGATGATGACGATAATAACATATTCCGCATCACTTCCCCTTGACCTTGTGTCCTTTCGGCCTTGTATCCATTCGGCCTCGCGTCCATTCGGCCTCACGTATATTCGGCCTCGCGTCCATTCGGCCTCGCGTCCATTCGGCCTCGCGTCCATATGCCTCGTGTCCGTATGCCTGCCGTCCATTATGCCTAGCGTACTATGCCTCGCGTCCGTATGCCTCGCGTCCGTGTTCCTCGCGTCTGTATGCTTAACGGGGTGTCATCGGGCTGCGCAGGTACACAACCTCCATTAACTACTCAAACAGAGGTTTTTTTTTTACAGAGGTTGGTACTTTCGAGAAGTTCATTTTGTACCAACTTTTTTGGAAGATTTCTTCCTGAGTGTTACGTATGTCTTATGTATGTGGTAATACTACCACATGATAGAATTGGAACGTAAAAATTTTAAGAATGCTGGAGAAACGTTGGCCGAGATATGGTGCGAAAGCCATATTGATGGGTATGCTGTCTTTGCAGAGTATATCGATCCAGAGAACTCAGAATTAGCGAAAACGAGTCTTGTTGAAGTGAGCGAACAATGGAAAGCTGAACATATCAAATCTTCTCAGTACTTTTTGCAAATCGTAAAGTGCCACAATCAAGATTGTTGCAGTCCCTTTCGAAGCAAACTGGCTACATTTTTCCCACATCGCTTTTTGCCAGCTCCCGTGATAATGGAGTATAAACCTCAAATTAATATCGCAACGGATTCATCATCGATCGTTAATAATGATGGACAAACAAGATTTGCATCGCTTTTCCAAAATATGGCTTTATTTGATTCTTCGAACGTTGCATACGATACATTTTGCCCCAGCCTTGCTGATAAAATCTCTACACGTATTTGTCTGCATTGTAACCTTTATTTTGCTTCTTTACGTATGTTGAAAAATCATCGTAAGATTCATTCAAGAAAACAATGTGAGATGAAATACAAACCAACAAAGATTTACGCAAAGAGAAATGAAGAGATGCTGGTTTCGATGAACGAAGAATGTTGGGAAGTAGAATGGTTAGAAGAGGACGTATTGGAAACTGATGGGGTACCATTTTTACATCAGCACGCATGGACTGGTGTTCCGGTTGTAGACTTATCGAAGCACTTCTGTTCAGTTTGGAAACCCGAAGGCAATGTTACTGATCAGCGATGCCAACCTTTTTTTATAAAAAGCTGGAAGAATTCAAAATAAAAAACTGGAGAAAACTGGATATATAAATATGAAGCTTTTACATAAATTTATTTGATTTTCGGTTCAAAAATGCTGCACCGTATTATTGCATGTAACCAAAAAGGCTGAAAGAAAATTGTTTACTCATGGAGATTATAGTCACTGGCGTACTTGAAATTGAGTAGATTTCGAATAAAATCTTACAACCGAGGCGCATGAATGCACAAAATACTGAAAAGACCATACATGTGATGGAAATGAGTTCAAAAAACGTGGTGATGAACAGAAAACTGGAAAAACTGGAACAATTTTCAAAAAACTGAAAATATTCAACCTTCAGCTGTTTCGCTGACGATTTTAAAAAAACTGGAGATATCCAGGAGAAACTGGAGGGCTAGCAACGCTGTTACTGATTATCAAGTTGAAGCTTCATTCGCTCTATATTCTGTTCGCAGCAGCCTCATAAGCACCGTAAGGGAGAGGTTCTCCTCTCGTGTGCGAGAGTATGCCTGCTATGAGCGAGAGCTAGAATCAGCGTTGCCAATAAAATCTGGCAAAACGAAAATAAAAAGTCTGGCAAAAATCTGTCACTCATTTTTGGATAAAATTCCTGGCAGAATTGAAAGTGATGACCTTTTTTTTTTGCTCTCGCCGGGTGTAGGTTGGTAAAGGCCAGGCACACGGCCCATCTCGCATTAATGCGAGACGTTCGGATGAAATCTGGCAAATATCTGGCTCATTTACAAATATCTGGCAGATTCTGAGGTTTATCTGTTTGTCTTTCTCGTGCAAACAGAAATCTGGCAAAATCCAGATTTATCTGGCACAATGGCTACGCTTTTTTTTTGCTCTCGCCGGATGTAGGTAGGTAAAGGCCAGGCACACGGCCCATCTCGCATTAATGACCTTTTTGCGAGACGTTCGGATGAAATCTGGCAAATATCTGGCTCATTTACAAATATCTGGCAGATTCTGAGGTTTATCTGTTTGTCTGGCGCGCAAACAGAAATCTGGCAAAATCCAGATTTATCTGGCACAATGGCAACGCTGGCTAGAATGTTTTTATTCTACGTTCTACCTACATTCTCTCATTCTTCGCCAAGTGCTTCTTTCGGCAAACCGAATAATTACAACTCACCCTTTTGTTCGCTACTACGTGAAGCGTGGTCGTTTCGAATGCTCGCCTGCAAGCCGAAGATTTCACGAAGAGTGCTAATTCACACTCCCTCCGAATGCTCCTTATGAAGCGATAAACTCGAGTACGATGCGCTAGTGGTTGGCTGGAACAAAGCCGTGTAAATGTAAGGCTATATTTCTTGCGCAATGTAGAGAATATAG
The DNA here is from genome assembly GCF_029784165.1 of Wyeomyia smithii. NCBI lineage: Eukaryota > Metazoa > Arthropoda > Insecta > Diptera > Culicidae > Wyeomyia > Wyeomyia smithii. The sequence goes on along the minus strand of NC_073696.1, from coordinate 161,977,001 downwards.
GTATGAGCCGTTGCGGAACAGAGTGCTCTATAAACAATTTTTTTCGAGAAAGAGTTTTTCGCATGAACCGCAATTACCCAAAATACTGAACTTAGGACATGATGGAAATTTGAAAAAATCAAACTTTAAAGCTTCTTTAAACCAAGCTGAAATTTCGTTCGTAACAGAATGACCATTTTGTTTCGGAACAGAGTGGTCTACGTACATTGATCGATGTTATACCATCACGTGCAAGGGCGGATTAAGGCAAAGGCGAAGCAGGCGGTCGCCTGCTCGGCAATCATTGGAGGGCGCCAAATGTGGGAGCGAAAATATTGAAAACCAAAATTCAAACCACAATACTAGTTTGAATGTTCGGCAAATTAAGTTGGTTTTTTTTTCAGGATAGCTTATCGAGTCAATAAAAAACGCTCTCAATTGTTCAATAAGTGTGAAATTTGTTACGGAAAGTTGCGTCCGTGGCCCAAAAAAAAAATTCATTCCGGATAATCGAATCACAGTAAAAATATTTGAATTTGTGATTAACAAAAAGGCAAAATGGGGTAAAATCTTAAGAAGCAAAATAATAAATTGAACATTGATTATTTTCACTTAATTCGAAAATGACACAGATGGTAACATATATTCCAGAAGGGATGGTAAAGGTAAGATTTCGAAATAAAAATTAAAAACCAACAGCAAAAAAATAAAATTTTTATTATAAGTTTTACACAATAGCACTTGGGGGAAAACGCCAATTGTCATCAGGCCATGCTAAGTTCTAGTGATGTTCAAAATTGATTACAGCTAATATCATGTTGGTATGAGCTTGTCGGCGTTCTAGAAAATTACCAAAATTTTAGACTGTCGTAATTTGTCATTATGAGATTTCTGTCTTGCTTTTTTATTGACGCTTAGTTTTTCAAACGAACATTACATGTTTTGTCTTTTCAACCACAGTATAACTGAAAAAATTAAAAAGTCTTTAATAAAAACATAATTTACGCTTTTTTAAATTATTAGGATATATTTAATTAAGTTCAATTGATTAGCTTTCTAAACTATACTGCCGCGCATTTGCATTTTCACTAAAATTGAGTTAATCGGCGGAAATGGTAGCTAACTATGCATAGCCTCGTAGCAATAGATGGACTCAACAACTTTGTTCTGAAAAACTTCGGGAAAACATCCAAACATATTGTCCCATCTCATAAGATGCAATGGTATGAAATCATAAAAACGAGTTTTTCTCGGCTTGCTGAAAATGCAAATGGGACTGACATGCTATGCGCGGCAGTATAGCGAAGCTTAAAAATATGGTAACTTTGGTCAAATAAAATATTACTTTCTAGCACGCTGTTTTTTTTTTTTCATTCTCGCTCATTTTCCGTCGGTCTAGTCCCGCCACTGTTGTTGTGCCAATCACCGACGCCCAGGGAGGCGACTCTACCCAGGACCCTAACTTTCGACCCGTTTTTATTAACGGACCGGCGCCAACGGCTTTACTTCCTCATGCGATGGAAGGCGTGATCCCAGAGATTTTTCGCCTCAGAAAATCTCCTGGTGCCGGCTAGGATTGAATCTAGACCAGTTGGGTTGGTTGTGAGTGGATCACGCCAACTCACAACCATCGACACCTATGTCGGCGGTGGGATTCGAACCCAGGCGTCAAGCGTGGTTGGCGGAGACGTTACCAACCACACTAGGCCCCCGCTCTAGCACGCTGTTCTTCGATTGGTTACATTTTTATTTTGGTTACTTACAAACCACCCTAATGAAAAACAAGTTTAAGATACCTAATGTACATTAAAATAATTTACATCTGGTTTGGAACGATTTTTGCAAATGACCAGAAGCCAATTTTGGAATATTTCATTATAAGCCCTCGATTGCCCAAAAAAGTCCCAGAAAGTCAATTCTTGACCAACATATTTTCTCGGGATAACACTAGTTCTCGACGTTTTAAGTATTTTTAAGACATTTGGAATTGAAAAAAAAAACAGGATTTTTGAATTAACGCTGTTTTTTTTTTAATTAATGCGTTTTTTACGCGGATTATCGATTTACCGCGGTTGTTCTTACGCGATACCGCGCTAATTAAAAAAAATTCAATGGTTTTCGAATTAACGCGGATTTGGAAACAAAAACTGCTGAGTATTTATTGAGTAAAAGACTTAATAAAAAAAAATCTCCGCCCTCCTAATGATCAGAAATAACCGCCAAAGAGGACAATTTTAAATACTGGTCGTCGAGCGTCTCGGTTTCTTTTTCTAAAACCTTTCTTGATGGGTAACTTTACGCGGATTTGTGAATTAACGCGGGTTTTTTAAACGGTTTTTTTTTCGAGGTGTTTCCCCCGCGTAAAAAAACTGACTGTAAACAATAAAACGAAGGAGGCGCCAAATTAAGTTTTCTCCTGCAGCTCAAATCAGTTTTCGTCCGCCCATGATCACGTGTGACATGTGACATGTAATAGGTAGCAGATGCAATGTAGTGCATTATATCACATGTGATTTATAACATGTTGCATATGATATAACACCATGTAACACGTAAAATGTGAAATAACATGTGTTCCGTTTTTCGGGAAGATGAGATGTGCGAGGGCATGCGCAAAATTTTACGAACGTGCTTGCATAAGTTTTAGCGTAAGTTCGTTTATTTCGGAAATATTGAATTTATTTCTGAAAGACCATGAATTTTAAATTCATAAACCATAAACCATCCCCATATAAACGAACGATCTTTCAAAGTCTGAAACAATCAAGCAACGGTGTTCGCTTCCACTGATTTCTTTTACTTCTTCCCCCGCATCCAAAAATTTTTGCTTCAGATCTCCTCTTCCACTCGGCGGGCTCATTGCTACGGCCAGTTGCATTTATTACGAATTTTTAACTAAGCTTCAACATGAACGCTCGTCGATTCCACTACTTGCAGGCGATGGCTTCGCTTCGGGAAGAGTGAACGACAACGAGCAAAACGGAATAGCAGAGAACACGAACACTCTCTGCTTATAAACAGCATGTGGTGATTCAAAACGAAGGCATTGTTCGGTTCGCTCAAGAACAGATACAAAGAGAGTTATTTCCGAACTAGCTTGGCCAAGATCAGTGCTTATGAATGGCATGAGGCGAATATCAGCAACACTGCCCGAAGGATAGTATGATTCGGTTTTAAAACCGATTTGTTTTTGTTAGTTACGTTATTCTGTTACTAAATAATCATCAGCAGAACTTTTTAATTCGTTTTGTAATGTAATGTTCATCTAACATGAATTCATTTAGCAATCGATTACCGAATAAATCGAACGTTCATAAATTGGATTGATAGTCAGATTAAATGATTTCAATAAACGATGACAACTAGAAAAAAATGAATCAATTGTAAGTTCAATGGGCACCGTTGCTTTCTACGATTTCAGAATATTTGACTGCTTTTTTTTATTAGAAGAGTAAGAGATATGTGTGACATAGCGGGGGAGGGGGTTCAGTTATTATTACGCGAGTGCTACGTGGGGGTTGGGTGGAGTCCAAATTCTTCAACAACTGCGTTACGTAATATATGAACGTTCCCTAACCTGTTATAAACCACAGCATACAGATACCAATACCCACATGAACTGCCCATAAATGCATAACAGTCCCATGTAATTTCTCATCACTTTTTGCTTAAACCTCAAAAACTTCTTCACATACTCGGTGCTCTCAAAAAATCGCAAGGAAAAGCTTTTTGTTGCTAAATTGATTAGAAAAATGTGAATTTTGGTCAGTCCCATGTTACAAATATTCGGAAAACAAGCTCAACAATAACTAGCATAAAAATTATGGTCACTATAATAGAAATACCAATTGAAGTACTAATAGGAAAAATAATTAACTTGTTGTCTATACAAGTATTCTGTCATAAATATATTTACCTCGGATAAATGCATTTTTGCACACACGTTATACACACATACACGTAATACACACACATATACGCTAAACACACACACACACAAACATACACATTAGAGTGGCCATTTTTGTAACATCATCCGATTTCGCTGAGCGCCGGGCGGAAAAAGTTTCCTTTTGACGTGGTACTACGTCTTTCTTCACTATACTAAGGTACCTTCTGGGATAACTGGATTGAACATGTAACGTTTTGGTTGGTTGGAATGAAAGATTTTAGATGCTAATAGCGCTCAAACAACTGTTCCGATTTCAATAGTTAATATACCGTTGGAAAGCTAAAACATACAAGATTTGTATAACATGATAATTTCAGTTACCATTTTCTTATTACTCCGTGAACATTGCGGGAAAGTTTGAATGTCGAATATCCACATACATTTTTCATACGATTGGTATATTTCCCTAACGCAGACTTCAAAAACATAGACGAAATGATTTCACGCATTCAGTCATTGGCTAGCAATACCAGCCAATTAGCATCGCATTCATCACCCACCGTAAACGACGAAGAAAGAAAGCAGAGATGCTTCCACGTGATTGGTTTTTCCCCCAATCACCCAAGTTCCCCACCCCACACTGAGTGACACTATAAAAGGACATTTCGTGTTGAGAGACGCTCATTCCCTGGTCGACCGTCAAAGCGAACAGTTCGGCTTCCCTTCGATCTGAGTTGGACCCCACCAGTGGTGATCTAATTCAGATATCGTTGTTGGAATACAGCCCGAAACTGGACGTGATCGGCACTGGGGACCTTTAGAAGCCGTTGGAAGGGATCATTGGAAGACTTGGAAGCCGTTTGGATGCTGCCGATAGTAATTTGTGTAGGTATAGTGTGTCGTATACCAAGTGTGTGTGTCTGAGTAGCGTTGGTGAGTGTATGTGTGTGTGAGAAGCGTTAGCGCGCGCGCGTGTGTGTGTGTGTGTGAGTGGCGTTAGCGTGTGTATGTGTGTGTGAGTAGCGTTAGCGTGTGTATGTGTGTGTGAGTAGCGTTAGCGTGTGTATGTGTGTGTGTGTATGTGTGTGTGTGAATGTGTGTGTGTGTGTGACTGTGTGTGTGTCTGTGTTTGAATGTGTGTGTGTGTGAATGTGTGTGTGTGTCAATGTGTGTGTGTGTCAATGCTTGTGTGTGTGTCAATGCTTGTGTGTGTGTCAATGTTTGTGTGTGTGTGAATGTGTGTTGTGAGTGACGTGTGTGTGAATGCATGTGTGTGTTTGAATGTGTGTGTGTGAGTGGCGTGTGTGTATGTGTGAGCGGCGTGTGTGCGTGTATGTGTGTAAGTGGCGTGTGTATATAAGTGACGTGTGTATGTGAGTGGCGTGTGTATGTAAGTGGTGTGTGTATGTGTGTGTGTAAGTAGCGTGGGTGTGTCTAAGGAGCGTGTGCTTGTGCGTAGTGTTTGTATATAGCGTGTGTGTATAACGTGTATGTGTGTGCAAAAATGCATTCATCCGAGGTAAATTTATTCATGACAGAATACTTTCATAGGCAACAAGTCAATTATTTTTCCTATTAGTTTGTATGCTATGGTTAATGAATGGTGTATGTGTTTTTTGTGAGGTGTTCATGGATTGTTGTGTTTGGTATTTGTACATTTGGTGTGTGTTATATACTATGGCTACGGCAGAATTAAATCTTCACACTCACAATAGTCCCACGTCAAGCCTACGTTTGTGCACTCAAGCACATACCCTCTAACTTTTTACTCCAAAAATAAGCCATGAAAACATGAAGTTGATCCGAGTTCATTTAATGGACCCACAAAACGCTTATATTAGAAAAAAAAAAGATTCTCATAAGAACTGTTGTTTTTTATCTCTTTTTGAAGTTTTTTGCCTTAGTTTCTTAAAATAGTTGTATATTTTGCGTCGAAATACTCTTGAATTATAAAATCATTAGGGACATTCACATATTACGTAACGCTAAATTATAGCAATCTTGAACACCTCCCACCCCTAAATACCGCAATTTTGCATAGGGGTCGCAAAATTTTCGGTACCTGGTTATCGTAAAAAAGCAAAGCCTTGGTGCTACATTCCGGTTCGGAACTTGAACTTCTGTTTATTTATACACAGACTTCGCAGCCGACTGTTTAGTGTACAGGACAATTGCGGGGCTAGCGCTACGATCCTACTGACACTAACAGTCTCACCCGAGACGAGACTCGAACCTATGACGACTGGTTTGTTAGGCCAGCATCTGGGATGTGGCTATCGTTCACATTTTTTATATTTCACTTATACATATCAGTACTGTATTCTGCTCGTAAAATCAACATTTATTTTCTTTTGCAGGCATTTCAGCGCTACAAAGTCGTGTCAATGGATCTATGCAATTATATTCCGTGGAACGTAAAGTCTCGCAAGCCATTGAGGGACACGCTGCATCATTTGCTACATTTAAAATGGAAGAAAACAAGGAACCATCAACGTTGTTTTGTTTCGCTGTTCGCTCTGCTACAGCCGCGAAGTTGCATATCATTGAGGTTGGTGCAGCCCCAGCTGGAAACACTCCTTTTTCCAAGAAAGCAGTGGATGTATTTTTTCCTCCAGAGGCACAGAGTGATTTTCCTGTAGCAATGCAAGTTTCGCCAAAATATGATGTCATTTATCTAATAACCAAGTATGGTTACATACACATGTATGACATCGAAACTGCAACATGTATTTACATGAACCGTATCTCTGCCGATACAATTTTCGTAACAGCGCCACATGAAACAAGCGGTGGAATTATAGGAGTTAATCGAAAGGGACAAGTACTTTCAGTCACTGTCGATGAGGAGCAAATCATACCGTACATTAACAATGTGTTACAGAATCCAGATCTAGCTTTGCGAATGGCAGTGCGCAATAATTTATCGGGTGCTGAGGACTTGTTTGTACGTAAATTTAATCATTTATTCCAGAATGCACAATATGCCGAAGCAGCAAAAGTTGCTGCGATTGCCCCAAAAGGTATCTTGCGTACACCACAAACGATACAAAAGTTTCAACAAGTTCCTGCTCAACCAGGGACCAATTCACCTCCATTGTTGCAATATTTTGGTATATTATTAGACCAAGGAAAGCTGAATAAATATGAATCTTTGGAACTATGTCGCCCGGTTCTCGCGCAAGGGCGGAAGCAATTATGCGAAAAGTGGTTGAAGGAGGAAAAACTCGAGTGCAGTGAAGAACTTGGAGATTTAGTGAAACCATCTGACCCAACTTTAGCTCTTTCAATATATTTGCGTTCTAATGTTCCGAATAAAGTTATTCAATGCTTTGCCGAAACCGGCCAATTTCAAAAGATTGTTTTATACGCCAAAAAAGTAAATTACAATCCTGATTATGTATTTTTGTTGCGTTCGGTAATGCGAACAAACCCAGAGCAGGGTGCTGGTTTTGCTAGTATGTTAGTTGCAGATGAAGAACCACTAGCCGATATAAATCAAATTGTTGATATATTTATGGAGCAAAACATGGTTCAACAATGTACCGCGTTTTTGTTGGATGCTTTGAAAAATAATAGATCGAGTGAAGGATCACTACAAACAAGGCTTCTAGAAATGAACTTGATGTCAGCGCCTCAAGTGGCGGACGCCATACTGGGCAATGCAATGTTTACTCATTATGACCGTGCCCACATTGCCCAACTATGTGAAAAAGCTGGATTACTGCAACGTGCTCTTGAACATTACACGGATTTATATGACATCAAGCGAGCTGTTGTGCATACACACCTGTTAAATGGAGATTGGCTGGTTGGTTTTTTTGGTACCTTGTCTGTTGAGGATTCGTTGGAGTGTTTGAAAGCAATGTTAACCGCAAATATACGGCAAAATTTACAAATATGCGTTCAAATTGCAACCAAATATCACGAACAGCTAACAACTAAAGCACTGATCGATTTATTTGAAAGTTTCAAAAGCTACGAAGGCTTGTTTTATTTCTTGGGATCCATCGTGAATTTTAGCCAAGATCCAGAAGTACACTTCAAATACATACAGGCTGCGTGCAAAACTAATCAGATTAAAGAAGTTGAGCGCATCTGTCGTGAATCAAACTGCTACAATGCTGAAAGAGTAAAAAATTTCCTGAAGGAAGCGAAATTAACTGACCAACTTCCGTTGATTATTGTTTGTGATCGCTTTGACTTTGTGCACGATTTGGTACTATACCTTTATCGCAACAGTCTGCAAAAGTACATCGAAATCTATGTTCAAAAGGTCAATCCATCCCGACTACCAGTCGTTGTGGGAGGGTTACTTGATGTAGATTGCTCCGAAGATATTATAAAAAATCTAATCTTGGTTGTCAAGGGTCAATTTTCAACGGATGAACTTGTTGAAGAAGTAGAAAAACGCAATCGCTTGAAACTTTTATTACCCTGGCTAGAATCGCGTGTTCATGACGGTTGTATAGAGCCTGCTACCCACAATGCTTTGGCTAAAATTTATATCGACTCAAACAATAATCCGGAACGCTATTTAAAAGAAAATCAATTCTATGATAGCCGAGTTGTTGGTCGTTATTGTGAAAAACGTGATCCCCATCTAGCTTGTGTTGCTTACGAACGTGGGCGTTGTGATCGAGAACTGATAGCGGTTTGCAATGAAAATTCGCTATTTAAATCCGAAGCGAGATATCTGGTTCGTCGTCGTGATCCTGAACTTTGGGCTGATGTACTATCTGAGGCAAATCCTTACAAAAGACAGCTTATCGATCAAGTTGTTCAAACTGCTTTATCAGAAACCCAGGACCCTGACGACATTTCAGTCACAGTGAAGGCATTTATGACAGCCGATTTGCCAAATGAACTTATTGAATTGCTAGAAAAAATAGTACTAGATTCGTCTGTGTTTTCTGATCATCGGAATCTGCAAAATTTATTGATTCTTACTGCAATCAAAGCGGATAGGAGTCGTGTCATGGATTACATCAACAGACTAGACAACTATGATGCACCCGATATAGCTAACATTGCTATTAATAATGAACTGTACGAAGAAGCTTTTGCTATTTTCAAAAAGTTTGATGTAAACACCTCCGCAATACAAGTGCTTATTGAGCAAGTGCATAATTTGGAACGTGCTAACGAATTTGCTGAACGATGCAACGAACCAGCCGTTTGGTCTCAGTTAGCTCGTGCTCAATTGCAACAAGGACTAGTGAAAGAAGCAATCGATAGTTACATTAAGGCTGATGATCCTAGTGCATATATAGATGTCGTCGAAACCGCAAGCAAAAATGAATCCTGGGAAGACTTAGTTCGCTATCTTCAAATGTCACGGAAAAAAGCGCGAGAAAGCTACATCGAAAGCGAATTAATCTATGCATATGCACGAACCGGCCGTTTAGCAGATTTGGAAGAATTTGTTTCTGGACCGAATCATGCAGATATCCAGAAAATTGGCGATCGATGCTTCAATGATAAAATGTATGAAGCAGCAAAGTTGTTGTATAACAATGTTAGCAACTTTGCAAGATTAGCTATCACTTTAGTGCATCTAAAAGAATTTCAAGGAGCAGTAGATGGTGCAAGGAAGGCCAATTCTACACGTACTTGGAAAGAAGTATGCTTTGCATGCGTAGATGCAGAGGAGTTTCGTTTAGCACAAATGTGTGGCCTGCATATAGTTGTGCATGCTGATGAGTTGGAGGATTTAATTACTTACTATCAGGATAGGGGTCATTTCGAGGAATTGATAGGATTACTAGAAGCAGCACTTGGACTAGAACGTGCTCATATGGGAATGTTTACCGAACTTGCAATACTTTACTCAAAATATAAACCGACTAAAATGCGCGAACACTTAGAACTTTTCTGGTCTAGAGTCAATATTCCCAAAGTACTCCGTGCTGCTGAACAGGCTCACCTTTGGTCCGAGCTTGTATTTCTTTATGACAAATATGAGGAATATGACAATGCCGTTTATTCAATGATGGCGCATCCTACAGAGGCATGGCGTGAAGGACATTTTAAAGATATCATAACGAAAGTTGCCAATATTGAGCTTTATTACAAAGCAATTCAGTTCTATTTAGACTACAAACCACTACTATTGAATGACATGCTATTGGTGCTGGCTCCGCGCATGGATCACACGCGAGCTGTCAATTTTTTTACAAAACAGAGCCATTTGCAGTTGGTCAAATCATATCTCCGATCAGTGCAAAGTCTTAATAACAAAGCAATTAATGAAGCTCTAAACGGTTTACTAATAGATGAAGAAGATTATCAAGGTCTCAGAACATCTATCGATGCTTTTGATAACTTTGACAATATTGCACTTGCCCAGAAATTAGAAAAACACGAATTAACTGAATTCAGAAGAATTGCTGCATATTTGTACAAAGGTATAATGTAATCATTTAGTGTATATATTGTTGTTTTTTTAATTTATATATATTTTTTGTTAAAGGAAATAATCGCTGGAAACAAAGCGTTGAATTGTGTAAAAAAGACCGCCTTTTTAAAGATGCCATGGAATATGCAGCCGAATCACATCAGGGTGAACTTGCCGAAGAACTTTTGGGTTGGTTCCTAGAAAGAGGTGCTTTTGACTGTTTTGCAGCCTGTCTTTTCCAGGTTTGTTAAATTAGTTATAGACAATTGAACACGGACTGTGAAATTTTTATTCTGCAGTGCTATGATTTATTGCGTCCAGATATTATTCTTGAGCTAGCTTGGCGTCACAACATCACGGACTTTGCAATGCCCTATTTAATACAAGTAAATTAACATAAACAAATGGTGATCATGTATCATGAAAAATTACGTATTTACAGGTAACGAGAGAGTATACATCTAAAGTAGACAAGCTAGAAGCAGCCGATGCAGAACGACAGAAAGAAGGAGAAAATACGGAGCATAAATCAATAATACTTCCCGAACCGCAACTTATGTTAACGGCAGGTCCCGGCATGGGAATACCACAGTATGCTACACAGTATTCCGGAAGTTATGTTGCACCTCAACCAAGTATGTCACCATATCCAGGATATGGTGGTATGTAAGACAGCTTTCGTCTGAGGGTGTGATCGACTTTTCCGATGGTAGACATTAAAACTGTTAGTTTATGTCTTTAATTACAACTCACGTTTGCACGTGCTACTTTCAATTAATTTGAATTTTGGTAAGTAGTGTTGTAATAGCTTCCAACGATTTACACATCGATTTCAATTCAATGTGAAGTAAGTTTTTTTCTTATATAGGGTGATTGATCGTGGTTCGCACTATACAAAAACTGATCCTGGTTCGTGCTATTAACTAAATCATCGATAAACCATTGAATAATCGGCGGTTCTAAATTAAATTAATTATCAAAGCTGCTTCTATTTTTTAACAATACATAGCTTTGAATTCTTTTAAAGCAAACTACTTAAACTTGCCCTGATAACTAAGCTAATGAAAGATGTGCATTCGGTTGCTAATGTCTTCACCGTAGCAGTCTGTTTAAGCGTCTCTACAGTATTTTAGCCCGTGATGTACAACTTCAAATTAGTTTTAAAACATCGATCCATCTGTATTTTACGAGTATTGAAACGTTTTATTACAAAAAAAGTCTCCGATTGTATTTTTTTTTTCATTTAATAACACAATATTAGTTTTTTGATCCTGGTTCGTGCTGCAAGTGTTCGTGGTTCGTCCTAACAGTTTCACCAAATCACCGCTAGATGCGGGGCGCATTAGTTTTTCTTCCCTTTTATAATAAAACTGGCCGGAAAGACGCCCCACGAAACTTCTTTAGGAAATTATACGTGGCCATGTTTGGCAGGAGAAACACAACTCGGTATACTTAGTAGAGCAGTAAGCGTGTTTTTTTTATTCTCATTTTAATTTATGTTTTCTTGCAATTGATACCAACTCCGAATAGTTTTGCCTTTCTCCCAGAAAGGTATAGCAATCACTTTAAAAACTAAAGGTATGAAAGTGCTCCAAAGGGCCGAATGTCGTATATCACTCGACTCAGTTTGACAAACTGAGCATTTTCTGTTTGTATGTGTGTAGGTGTGTGTGTGTGTGTGTGTATGTGGAACTTTTTTTTCTCACTCACTTTCCTCAGAGATGGCTGGACCGATTTCCATGAAATTAATTGCAAATGAAAGGTCTAGTTGCCACATAGGTTGTAAATATCACGAAATATCAATGCCTCAGAAACCACATAACCGATTTCAATGAAATTAATGTCAAATGAACGGGCTATCTCCAGAACCCTTAACTTATAAATTCCATAATAATTAAACATATGGTTCAAAAGTTATATAAAGAAATGTTTTCCAGAGGCTGTTTAAACTCACTCATTTTTCTCAGAGATGGCTGGACCGACTTTCACAAAATTAGTCTCGAACGAAAGGTCTAGTTGTCCCATAGGTTGCTATTGAATTTCATTGTTCTTGACTTTGTCCGTTTTTTATAAAAATGTGAAATCACGTTATAAAAGCAAAGCTTATACCAAAGCCTGCTTAAACTCACTCACTTTTCTCAGAGATGGTTAGACCGATTTTCCCGAAATCAGTTGCAAATGAAAGGTCTGGTGGCCTTATAATACCCTATTGAATTTCATTATAATCGGATTTTTAGTTTAGATACCGTGTTTCAAAATGTGAATATCACGAAACTTCATTATTTCAGAAACTACACAACCAATTTAAACAAAACTGGTGTCAAATTAAAGGGCTGTCTTGAAAATCCTTAACTAATGATTAAACATGTTTCCAAGACCCTGTTGAATTTCATTGTAATTGGACTATAACTTTGTCCATTATGTATAAATGAAAGTCACAAAAGAAACATATTCCAAAGACTGCTTAAGCTCACTCAAGTGGTTGTGTGGTTGGACCGATTTTTCAAAATCTCAAACATACTTATGTTATTACTTTATATATAACATCAATATTCTAGAACTCAATGAGTGAATATACCTTCATTGACTTGTATTTGACAATTTAAGGATGTTTTCCAGAAACCGGAAGCTGCAAAATCGTTGCGTTTTTTCATAAATCGAAAGCTACTCAATGTGTGCAGTACGAAAAGCGAAAAATAAGCGAACTGGAAATATGATACAGATTTGGAAAAATATACCGCATCCCGTCAGATTTAAAAAATATATACCGCGTCCTGTCGGGATGCGGTATATTTTTCTAAATCTGTATCATATTTCCAGTTCGCTTATTTTTTCGCTTTCCCTACTACACACATTGTCTACTTAATGAACTGGATGTTAACGGGTAAAAGCCGTTGTTACAAAATAGAAATTTAGTTCGAAAGCTACTATCTAGAAATTTAAAATGGCGTCCCAAGTTTATTTCTGGCCTCTGGGTATAACGCTTCCGCAATACTCATAATGAATAATATTTGGCCACTTTAAGCTGTTTTCCAGAAACTGAAAGTCGGCATCTTCGCCATCGAAATACCCAGATTAAGCAGAATTTGGCAATTTTAGGTTGTATTCCGGTAACCAGGAGTAGTCACATGGATTTTTTCGCGTGATGTAATTGAAACATATTTATTTCATGGTATTTGCTTGTGTATTTTTTCAATGTATGCTCATATGTGTGTAAATGTTATGTTTAAAATGTTTGGTATAGTTGTGCTGTTGGCTACCAAATATTCGTTATTTAAAGTGAAAATAAATCCAGCAGAAATTTTCAAGGTGTATATTTTTTTGAATTGAAGTGTTCGTGTAACTCTATTTTAACAAATAATTAGTTCGAATGAGAAAGGCTGGGTCTCACCGCTAGGTGGATAATTTTGGGTTTTTTAGTTGAATTTTAGCAATAAGCGTGTAAAAGGAAGAGTGAACTTATATTACACACAAGCAAGAACAAAATAATTTTAAGCATGCCCCTTCTTAATAGCGGTATTGCTAATAATAGAAGTGCGGGTAAAGCAGACATCCGGGCATATCTTACAGTAGATTAACGATTCTGGCCACAGTGAAGAAATCCGTACAGAAAAAAAGTGTGAAATCCTCAAAGTAAATTTCTGTTTCTAAACAAACTTCAACAATGTTCAATACGGCAAAGGGACGATTCATAAATGATGTCACGCAAAATTTGAAAAAAATCACCTCCCCCTCCCCCTTGTCTCAAGCTGTCACAGCTTCCTTGAGGGGGGGGGGGGGTCCTTAGTTACGTCATGTTTTAAACACCCCCCTCTCCCTTTCTTGGTATTAATTGATTGAAAATCGAGAAATTTGTTAGAAATGCATTTTTTCTTAATAAGAACGATTTCACTGAAAGAAAAACTGAAACTGAAAGGAAAAGAAGATTATAGAAGATAACTAGAAATCGTTTAGTTCTAAGTCCAAGGATGCTGTTGATGGAGTCGCATATCGACATCTTTGACGAAGACTATTTGTCTATTTAAACGGACTTTTGTGGAGTTTCCTATACATCACTGGTCGGACAGATTAGTAAATTTGTGCATTATTTTTAATAAAAATCTCCAATAACTAAAAAAATATAAAAAATAAAAATAAATTTTTCTCGGTGAATTAGTGTGTTTTATTATAGTAATTGTAGAACATTGAAAAATTTCAGAAAATCACTGTGAAATGTTATATTGAAAAAATAAAAAAACAAAAACAAGATATTGAGGGCCATTCCAAAGAAAACACCACAATAGTTAATTTTAGTTGGCAGATAGTATAGTGTCTTCGACAATGTTGTTACTTATAAAATGTATGTACATTTCACATTTTTAGCGAACAAAATGGATTTTTATGTGCAAAAATTTACATAGATTTACTCTTTTGAGAAATCAAAATTTTGAGACTAAAGTTGAAAAATTGAAACCATATTTAAAACCTTTTTGGAAGTTGTCGAAGATTCTTAAGAAGCCTTCAAAGCCTATTTCTGTTTTAAACGATAGTGAACGTTTTCCTGTATCCAATGAAGATAATCTTAGCTTGACTGACTGCACATTAGAGTGGTCATATTTTATATGGCCGTTTTTGAAACTATCGATCCTATGAGCGCCGGGCTGAAAAAGTTTCCTTTTGACCTCTACAATAAGCAACGAAAATTTGAAGTTGATCGGAGTTTATTTATTGGACTCACAAAGCGCTCATATTTGAAAAATCAATTTACATGAAAATTATACAGAGTTTTTTTTTTTTTAACATATATCTCACGATAAACGTATTCAAATACACTTGTATTTTCATAAAACAGTAATATTACTACCCTAATTTAAGTTTAAAAAAATCTATAACTTTTGGTGTTTGTTAAAAAAACTCGGATTTTGAATGAGGTGAGTATTTTTTCGCTATAAATCAACAACATGCAAAATATGTGAAAAAAAAAAACAACATGCAATATAAACTGAAATCAGTCTTAATTATGTGTTGAAACACGGTTAGAATTTTTCATAAATTTAACATTAGTGTTCTGTGGCGTCGCTTATAGCGAATAATTTTTGACAGAAGTTTGCTATTCCTCATTGTTTTTCTATTCGGTTGGGTCACGGTCGAAAAAATCAATATGAGGTTCAAAACTCGAAAAGAAAGCATTGGTACTAGCAACTGTTCAAGACTTGAATGCTTGCGACATTCGACATCAGCTATGTAGGGGAGTTAATCTCGATATTTATCGACTGGACGAAACCTATTTCGGTTTGCAACGTGATTAAATAAAACCAACGAACGGGCTGTCACCGACCAAACGGTCAACGTGAGATATGAAGAATATCTTGAGACACATCGGGAAGTCACTACAGTCTGAAAACCCTTAGATGTGCTTAACTAACCCGAGCCGAAGACGCGCCTACACCGGAGCGTTATTCTCTTCTACCGACTACCGGCATTATTCCCTTCCACCGACGCAGACGCGCAGGGACACGGCGTTTCGCACCGGTTCTCTCTTATAATGAATAAACTAGGATACCTACTGAGTAGAGAAACTGGTGAAGTTTCATGCCTTCAAAGCCCAAAAACTAGGAAAAATGCAAGCATGCATATCAAACAAAACAAAGTGCTAAGTTTATCAACAAAATTCCAAAACAATCGCAATCAAAATTTAGTTGTCGTGGACTATCGTTAGCCCGACCAAAACGGTTACAGTATAGTTAAATGAAAATTGTTTATGTGTATTACAATTGTCGAAAAGCTAGGAAAATCATAAAATAAAAGCATAAAACTAGGTAAAATGTCCTTAACCGACCAGTTAGGGCATGGTAGGCGATACCATCAAGCGTCAAGCGCGATAATAAATTTTCAAACTATTTTTTAACTATATTGTATAGTTAGTCTAAAAAACTCAATGGCGGTACAAATCTCTAGACAACCAACTACTGAACATGCATCTACCAGAAACATACCAATTGGTTTCAAAATTGCCAACCTACAGCGTTGGGTATTTGAATTATGTAACATACTCCAATCTCCAACCTCAGTCACCCACCAAATGCACAAAACTGACAGGCTCCGTGCATTCAGCGCCCAACAAATAGTCTATGCATTTCAAACCTCAAAAACTTAGAAACCTAAATTAATCCACCTAGCGGTCAGACCCAGCTTTTCTCATTCAAACTTTTATTTGTTTAAATAGATTTACATGAACACTTCAATCCAATAAATGTATATTCAATCTTTAGGTTCTAAAATATTGATGTTGTAATCTATACATATAAAAAGCAGTCCGGTCTGTCTGCCTGTCTGTCTGTCTGTCTGATCCATATAGGCTCGAAAACTACCGAACCGATCGACGTGAATATTTGTATGTAGGGGTTTTTGGTGCCGATAAAGGTTTCTATGATAGTTTGAGACCCCTTCCTCTTCTGAAAGGGCATACAAATGAAACATAAATTTCTGCACAACTCAAGAACAAACCAAGCAAATGAAACCGAATTTGGCATGTGGATGTTTTAAGGGGTAACAAATATGTCCATAATAGTTGGACGCCCCTCCCTTTTCTAGAAGGGAACCATTTTATGGAACCATGCAAATGAAACACAAATTTCTGCACATCTCAAGAACTAATCAACTAAATGGAACCAAATTTGGCAGGTGAATGTTTTTAATGGTAAAAATATGTCTATAATTTTTTGACACCCCAAACAGAGGGATGCCATACAAATAAAACACAAATTTCTGCACATCTCGAGAACTAAATGGAACCAAATTTAGCATGTGAATGTTTTAGGGGTAACAAATATGTCCATAATGGTTCGACACCCCTCCCTTTTCTAGAAGGGAGGAGTTCCATACAAATGAAACACAAATTTCTGTACATCTCGAGAGCTAACCAACTAAATGGAACCATATTTACAGGTGAATGTTCTTAGTGGTAACAAATTTGTTCCATAATCGACCTCAGGCTACATTTTGGATTGTAAGATGACAACTTCCGGTTTCTGGAAAACAGCCAAAAATGGCCGATTTCCACCCAATATAATAATATCCGGATCTAGAATGATACACACGAGCTAAAATCGATCGAAATTGTCTTCAAATGCTGTTCGGATTTCGGTGGACTGGCGGATAGGAAGCAATCGCTCGGTGGAATCAATCAACTCAATTGGCCCTTTAAAGGACCTTTTGACTGCGATGCTCCTAGTTTCCAAGGATTCTTTGGGATCGAATTCATTTGCTGTTACTTAACTACAGCTTTATTATTTCTTACACTTTCACTGATGAGAGTCGTACACAAAACTATCTTGCGCAGCAATCAGAGCGCTGCCCTTTGATAGCTGGGCGATGCGCGTAAAACAAAAAACAACAAAAAACGCGATACATTAAAAGTAGGCGTGGCTTACTCAAACACATCGTTCCTGGATGGAACAAATGCCATCATGAAATCCAAAATGGCGACTTCCGGTTTCGGAAAAACAGCGGCAAACGACCAAATACCACCCAATATGGGTATTTCCGGAACCGTAATGATGCACTGGAGCCACAAATCGACTTCAGACAATTGAATTGTAAGATGGCAACTTCCGGTTCCTGGAAAACGGCTTGAAATGGACGATTCCCATTAAATATGAGTATCTCGGGAACCAGAAAGATAGATAGAAGCTAAAAATTGATCACAGATACAATCTTGAATTTTAAGATGGTGACCTCCGGTGTCTGGCAAACAGCCGGAAATGACCAAATACCATTCAATATGAATGTTTTCGGAACCAGAAATACGCCCAGATGGCAGAAATTGGACTCTAGGTTGGCGACTTCCGGTTCCTGCGAAACAGCCGAAAATGATTGAATAACACCCAATATGGGTTTTTATTCAACCAGAATGACGCTCAGAGGCCATAAATTATCTTAAATATCATTTTGAAATCCATGATGGCGACTTCCGGTTCCTGCGAAACAGCCGAAAATGATTGAATAACACCCAATATGGGTTTTTATTCAACCAGAATGACGCTCAGGAGCCATAAATTATCTTAAATACCATTTTGAAATCCATGATGGCGACTACTGGTTTGTGAAAAACAGCCTAAAATAAACAAATACTATCCAATATGAGTATCTCTGGAACCAGAATGTTGCAAGGAGCTAACAATTGATCTCAGGCACCATTTTAAATTGCTAAATGGCAGCTTCTAGGAAACAGTCGAAAATGACCGAATGATACTCAATATGGATATTTCCGTAATCGAGATGATGCATAAAAAAAAAAAAACATTGACCCTAGACACCATTTTGAGTTTAAAGACGCCCACTTATAGTTTCTAGAAAACAACCAAAATAACTAAATACCTCCCAATCAGGGCTGCTGAATATCACTTCGTTGCATTCGTATTCATTCATTATTGCCGAAGCACAACAACACGTGGCAACAGTGTATTCACTCAGCAATGGAAACAACGCCTATGGTGAACCGAACTGTTACGAGTGGCTTGTGGGCGATGAATAGTTATTAGAACATAACATGATTACCTTCGTGTTTGACTCGTATTGGCTACGATTTACTCAAGTCATCCGAAGGGATATTGAGCGATCGGATGGGAAAACATCGTTTCAGAAGCTTTGTCACTCACATCAATTCCGATGGATATTCACCGTGAATGGTATTACCAATCGCAATGATGCTTCGGGGCGAATCCAAACGAAAAATAAAAATTGCCGAGGAAGAAACCTATACTGCCGTGGGCTATGATTTTAACGTAAGCGCCAATAGCACAAAATCGCTACAGATCTAAATCGTTTGCAAATTAACAGAAGCGCTTTATTATGCTATCTGATCTGATAGAATCTGAGTAAATATGATGAAAAACATACACCATTACTTTAACACGTTTATTTATGTAAATGCAAAACATACACCATTACTTTAACACGTTTATTTATGTAAATGCATGGAGTTCTAATGCCAACGTCACTTCTCTTGCAAAATAGTAAAACCATTTCAACGTTTTGCACTATAAGTGACGTTGGTACGCCTGAATAGTCTAGTTTGCTGACGTACTTCAACGTCACTTCTATGTTAAGTGGCGCTAACGTTACTGCTTATTTTCGATATTTCTCAGTTATTTATTAAAATTTTTGGAAACGGCAACAAGCATCTTGGAGGTGGTTACCTATTGAGGTGGTTACCACGGCAATATATATAAATATATATATGACCATGTCCGGCGGGTTGCTTCTGAATCTTAGGCCGTGGACGTGGCCTGCGCCGCGAAGGCGGCTCATTCTGCCGCAGATTAATGTACAGCTCTACTTAGGGCTGTGCATTAACCCACGGCAAGGTGAGCCGTCTTCGCAGTATGTCTCCGGCCTTAGTCGTTTGCTTTGATCCGTAGCTTATCTAGTTGGCTCTTGTTAGGCCAGGACGCGGAAACAGTCTCCAAGAAGATACAGGTAGAGGGTATCAAATAGTTTCGTTTAAATAAATAGAAAAGATTGTTCCTTTTGAGAAAGTGTTTTCTTTTAATTAATTTTTTTGAGATGTTTTCAAACGATACAAAGAAACAATCATTTGTATTTTTTTAAACGTAACTTTAGAGTTAAGAAAATAAATATCGACAAAAGAAGCATACAAAATGGCGGACATATTCACAAATTCGCAATCATGCAATTCATAATCATTGTGAAAATCTGTCTGTTTGTTCGCTACTTTTTAGCAATAAAAGTATTGAACGTTGAAATATTTTTTTCTCAACTGTGGTAAAATTAATATGTACTTTAATTGTCTTTGCAACAAATGTACATTTGTGTAAATAACTTAAGTAATTTTGATATTCACTAAAGTCGCTTTTTACGCGGGGGATACGTGCCGCGTTAAAAAAAACACGTAAAAACCGCGTAAATTCCGGAATTCGCGTAAATAAAGCCGCGTAAAAAGCAACCTTAGTGTATTTATGCACGCCAATTCAGCACACAAGATTGTTAAAATATGCTATTTTGCGTTTTTCTTAATCAACATTCATTTTCCTATGTCCAAACCTATCGTTAAGCGTATGCAAAAGATTATTTCTCTGTATCGCATTTTTCACCGCGAAAATAAAACCAAGAAAAACCACCTCTGACCAATGAGAACATTTTGAAGAAAGCGCTATACTTTTTAAATAAATTCGTTTTTTCATCTCCAAGATAAATAAACTAAAGCTACAATTGATTTATTTACCGTATATTGCAAACATCGATTAAAAAATAATTTTCAAATATTTATGCAACCAATTTACCCAGTACAAGAATTATTTGTAAGCAAACTAACTGTTCGGTTATTTTAAAAATTTGGTTATTCGGATTGTAATATTTTAAAAACTCCAGGTAAATGACATAGACCTCGCAAATTGAGCAAATGATTAGTTGTATTAATTTACAACACAACTAACACGGCGCTACCATGCATCTTAAAAAAAAACCGAGAAAAATATAAACAATATGTTCCCTGTCGTCAATCATAATAAATTCGATTAAATTTTGTATGATTTCCAACATTAATTGTTTTCTTAAGAAACTATGCTCGCTGTTTTATTAAATCTTCACGACATAAATACAAAAATAATAACTTTTTTTATCACGGCCGTAACGTTCAACTAGTTTATGATATCTGCTAGGTTTTGAATAACCCCTGTGAGTACAGCTAGTTACTCAGCGGCTGGCGTTTCGCGACTAAAAAAGTTCAGTATGTTAGGCATGCAATACCAATCAAAAATACCAGTGTTATTTTCTTGACGACCTGAAAATTTTTCCCGATATTTTCTATATTTAAGACCAAAATAAGGCGAATATAAAGCACCTGGCGATGAAAGATTTTGTCTGAACAAGGTATTACCGCGTAAGTATACGCGCGTCAAAACACTACTCGTTCTGTTTCGCCGCCTCTACCGACGCGTCGTTGCCGCTTGAGTATGACCGGTTTGAGCGTTTCATATAGACGTTCGAAGAAGTAGCTCGGACGCTTTTGCGACGCTTTTTGCTTCGCTTCATTTGACGCCTCAGTATGTCAATAGCCTCACTCTTCAGTGAACGATTCGAGGCGAATGCTATTTTGTCTTCGTCCCGATTTTATTTGCCATGATGAATCGATCAATGCCACGGTGAACCGATACAAATATTTACTAGGTTGCATCGATGTGATTTTGGACCGTATCCAATCGGCAAATAATGAGAAATAGCAAGAAAAGGGAAAGACATAAATCGATCGTTTCAGTTCATCCGGACACATGTACGCCCCCGATGAAGTATGTGTTCGTGTTACATTGACATTAGTCCACAGCGAACGGTTCACGAAGCGAATGTAGATTCAATGCAGGAATATGGGTGTTTTCGGTGTTAGATTGATGCCAGAAAATCTGCTGAAAATGACCGAATACCACCCAATATGAATATATTCAGAATTAAGACGGTGCACAGTGCGTTGAGCCATAGACAAAAATCGTTTTTCTTTCTTTTTTATTTGGATGCACCAAGCACCCAGAAGTGTTCACAGATATCTCTTGGGTTGAAAACAAAAATTGGTAAGCTTTGGTAAGCATCACAAATACTAATACAAGCATAGCAAGCATCAGCGTTCAGAGGAATCATTAGTTTCACATTTCGAGGTAAATTGTTGCGCGTTTTCTAAACGTTGGTAAAACTTAATTACTTCGTGTATTCCAATAAAATAAAATGGAAAATAACAATCAAGGTTAGTGCAATATATTTCATTGGTAGAGAGACTTGGTTTCGATTGCGTGTATGATTAATCGGTATGATGAGTTGGTGAAGGTATTAATCCTTGAAAAAACGCGAACTCAAACTTTCGTTAGCGTTTTAAAAAAAGTTCCACCGAGTTCCTCTCTAAAACATATCTCAAAAGTTTGCTTGAAGTGTCCTCTACAAAATATTTAAAATTAGCTGCAACTTCCTGCAGCTCTGCGAGATTTTTTTTTTTTAATAGGGGGGGAATGTTTGTAATGATTTATTTATGTACTAATATCTATTCAGAATTAGTATTGTGTGTTCTGCCACAAATGGTGACATTTCAACACTATTATATATATATTTGTACGCTTTTTTATATTATTGAATGTTTTTAGCTTTCGCAGTTAAGTTAATGTAATTGTAGGAAAATTATTAAACCTACTTGTCAAGGAATAAAACAAAACTTGAAATAAACTTAAAACTATCTTACTAACTATAAAGTGAGCTTATCGTTGCAATTGAGGATTGCAACGATTTTTGTCGGAATTTGTTGATAATTTGGCTTGACATATTTTCTAATGTTTCTACATTAGTGAGCCTATGTAGCTCGTTCGTGCTAAACCAGGGAGGACGCTTTAAAATCATTTTCAAAAGTTTATTCTGAATCCTTTGAAGTGTCTTCTTCCTGGTTGTACAACAACTTGTCCAGATGAAAACTGCATATAACATTGCTGGCCTAAAAATTTGTTTGTAAATTAACAGTTTTTTCTTGAGACAAAGTCTAGAATTCCTGTTGATAAGAGGATATAAACATTTGATATACTTATTGCACTTTGACTGGATATTTTCAATGTGCTCCTTGAAAGTAAGATTCTTATCATAAATTAGCCCTAAGTATTTAACTTGATCAGACCAATTTAAGACCACACCGTTCATTTTAATAACGTGGTTATGGGTGGGTTTTTAAAATGAAACTCTTGGCTTATGAGGAAAAATAATTAACTGTGTTTTAGAAGCATTAGGGGAAATCTTCCATTTCTGCAAGTATGAAGAAAATATATCAAAACTTTTTTGTAGCCGACTGCATATAACACGAAGGCTTTTTCATTTTGCGGAAATGCTTGTATCGTCACAAAACAGAGATTTCTCACAACCTGGTGGTAAATCAGGAAGATCAGAAGTAAAAATGTTATATAAGATTGGGCCCAAGATACTCCCCTGAGGCACACCAGCTCTAACAGGCAATCTATCAGATTTACCATTTAGATAGTTAACCTGAAGAGTGCGGTCAGTTAAATAACTTTGTATCATTTTTGTCAGGTAAAGCGGAAAACTGAAATTTGACATTTTAGCTATTAAACCTTTATGCCAAACACTGTCGAATGCCTTTTCTATATCTAGTAGAGCTGCTCCAGTCGAATAGCCGTCAGATTTATTAGTTCGAATCATATTTGTTACTCTAAGTAACTGGTGAGTAGTGGAATGCCCATGGCGAAAACCAAACTGCTCATTTGCAAAAATTGAGTTCTCATTAATATGTGTTATCATTCTATTAAGAATTATTCTTTCAAAAAGTTTGCTAATAGAGGAAAGTAAACTAATTGGTCGATAACTTGATGCCTCAGCTGGATTCTTCTCGGGTTTTAAAATTGGAGTGACTTTGGCATTTTTCCATTTCGTAGGAAAATGTGCTAGTGCAAAGCATCTGTTAAAAATTTTTATCAAGAAATTTAAAGAGTTTTCGGGAAGTCTTTTAATAAGGATATAGAAAATCCCATCATCTCCTGGTGCTTTCATGTTTTTGAATTTTTTGAGAATAGTTCGCACCTCATTCAAGTTTGTTTCCAATACCTTTTCAGAAAGAAATTCTTGGGTGGTGATCTGATCATACTTTTGGTTTACTTCATTTTCAATAGGACTTACTACGTTCAAATTGGAGTTATGAACGCTCTCAAACTGCTGAGCAAGTTTTTGAGATTTTTGTTCATTCGTTAGAAAAATGCAATCACCATCTTCAAGGACTGGAATAGGCTTCGAAGGTTTCTTAAGAACCTTCGAAAGCTTCCAGAAAGGTTTTGAGTAAGGTTTTAGTTGTTCAACTTCTCTCATGAACTTCTCATTTCGCAAGAGAGTGAATCTATGTTTAATTTCCTTTTGCAATTCTTAAAAAATAATTTCCAAAGCAGGATCACGAGATCTTTGGTATTGACGTCTCCGTAGGTTCTTCAAACGTATAAGAAGTTGAAGTTCACTGTCAATAATTGGTGCATTAAATTTCACTCGAGCCTTAGGAACTGATAAATTCCGGGCATTGAGTATTAAGCTGCTAAAATTATCTAATGCTCTGTCAATGTCAGTACTATTTTGTAAAATAATTTCATCATTCAAATTTTCTTCGATCGTAGAACGATATCTATCCCAATTAGTCTTGTGATAATTTAACACAGATCTAGTGGGATTTAAAATAGTTTCATGGGAAATAGAAAATGTTATGGGAAGATGATCAGAATCAAAGTCAGCATGAGTTAATAAATCACTGCATGAATGACTTTGATTTGTTAGTACCAAATCAATTGTAGATGGATTCCTAATAGAAGAATAACATGTAGGACCATTTAGCGGGGGCCTAGTGTGGTTGGTAACGTCTCCGCCAACCACGCTCGATGCCTGGGTTCGAATCCCACCGCCGACATAGGTGTCGATGGTTGTGAGGTGGCGTGATCCACTCACAACCAACCCAACTGGTCTAGATTCAATCCTAGCCGACACCGGGAGATTTTCTGAGGCGAAAAATCTCTAGGATCACGCCTTCCATCGCATGAGGAAGTAAAGCCGTTGGCGCCGGTCCGTTAATAAACGGGTCGTGAGTTAGGGTCCTGGGTGTGGAGTCGCCTCCCTGGGCGTCGGTGATTGGCCACAACAGTGGTGGAACTAGACCGACGGAAAATAAGCGAGAATAAAAAAAAATGTAGGACCATTTGGAAATAAAACTGAATAAAATCCAGCCGAGCAATCATTAAACAATATTTTTCCATTGGAATTGCTTTGAGCATTATTCCAAGATCGATGTTTCGCATTAAAATCACCGATGATTAAAAATTTAGATTTATTTCTTGTGAGTTTTTACAAATCTCCCTTGAAATAATTATTTCGCTCACCAGTGCATTGAAAAGGCAAATACACTGCGGCTATAAATAAAATGCCAATACTTGTTTCAATTTCAATTCCCAAACTCTCGATAACTTTGGTTTCAAGATGGGGTAAAACACGATGTTTTATTTGACGGTGGATAACTATTGCAACTCCACCACCGGCAACATCAATTCTATCAAACCTATGAACCATATAATTTGGGTTCTTTTTTAGTTTAATATTTGGCTTTAAAAGCGTTTTAGTCACAACTGCAATATGCACATCGTGGACTGTTAAAAAAATTGAAAAATTCATCATCTTTCGCTTTTAAAGAGCGAGCATTCCAATTTAGAAAATTTACAGCATTATTTAAAATCATTGCTGAATTTCAATTTCATAACAATATTAGTTTTAAATTTTATACCTTCTTGAACAGCCTCGTACATCGAGTTACAGTTCAACAAAACGGACATTAGCTGCAGCATGGATTGTTGTAGGTATTCAATCTTTTCTGGAGTTGGACTACCTAAGTCAATACTGACTGACTTTTCAGCACCAAACACGAATGGTTTGTTACTGTTTTAATTTGAAATATTACCTGTAAGGACACTGGCATATGAACAGCCTGGTGTTGCCTGAACAGGATTTTTTGTCTGAAATTTGTTATCTGAATTTAAATTATTACCTACAGACACACCTGCTAGTGAAAGTGCTGGTGATGCCTGAACAGTATTGAAAGTCTTTTGTATACCCACATTGACAACAGGTTTCTTAGAATTCCTACGTTGTCTGGAAGCAATAATTTTTGACCTTACAGGACAATTAAAGAAATTAGATTTGTGATTTCCCCCACAATTTACACATGTGAAACTATTAGTGGTCTCTTTCACGGGGCAGATATCTTTCGTGTGACCAGTGTCACCACAAATCATACATTCTGCCGCCATATGGCAGTTTCGAGTTCCATGACCATAGGCTTGACAATTCCGACATGGAGTAAGATTATGGATTTCTCCATGTCTCTTGAAATTTTCCCACTTTATTCGTACGTTAAATAAAACACGTGCTTTTTCCAAACATTTCAAATTATTTACTTTGGTACGATCAAAATGTACTAAGTAATTTTCCTGGTGAAAAACAATATCGCACGCCTAGCCTTGGGGCTAATAGCGGTCTCGATCAACTAGATTAGTTGAGAGAATTCGTTATCGACATTGTTTTTGGCACATTTTGCATGTGTAGGATAAGTACAACGATACACCGTGCCCCAGTGCTGAGTCGAGAAAATTTCCAGCTCGAAAAGATCCACGGCTCGATCGGGAATCGAACCCGATATCACAACCGTGTGGGAGAGCTAGCCGACCGACATCGCTAACCAAAACCTGGTGTGTTCCAGTTTGATTAATTTTGGCATTTGCCTTTCGTTTCATCAAAATTACTTGGTTGGGAGCAAAACCAAGTGATTCTGACAAACATTCTTTAATTTCCTCAATAGTTTGGTCATTTGAAAGACCTTTTAAAACAGCCTTAAACGGTCTCTCGTTTTTGGCATCAAAAGAATAAAATTTATACATCTTTTCAGTCAAATACTGTAAAAGATGTTTATGGCCATCAAGAGATTCGGCCAAAATACGAATTTCGCCTTGGCGGCCAATTTGAAAATTAACTTTCACATCCGACAGAAACGATGAAAGCTCTGATCGAAATGCTTTAAAATTGGCTACAAATACCACAATAGGTGTAACTTTAACCTTCTCCATAACGGCTTTATGCTCAGTATGAGAAGTTTGATTTTCTTGATCCCCAACGGAAGAAAGAATATCATACCTGTTAGTCAAAATTTCAGTGTCACTTGGAGGAGATGCCTCACGTTTCCTTGAAGCCGCATCAAAGCGAGCTTTTTTATTTTTTCCAGGCATAACTGGAAAACTTCACTACACTTTCACTTCACTATAGAATTTAAGTAGAAATATCTCAAACCAAATTTACTCACTAAACACTCGTTAACGTTAAAAACAAATTTATTACTTTGCGTTTCAACAGGTAGTATTTCAAGAAGATTGCCTGTTGAAAGCGAAAAACAAAATTTCAATATCTCTCGGTAGTCTAAGACTTAGCCTCGAACTGTTGGTAAAATGCGATCGTACTGTAGGACAGTTCAAGTCGATCTGTCTGCGAGATTTTTTATTTTTCGTATGTCAATGCCGATCGCTCGTGAACCGGCAGATTTTTGAGAACTGCAATGTAAGCAAAAGAACATCATGTGTGATGTGTCCCTAGTTTATAGCTAGTTTCCCATATTTATAGCTGACTTGAAAGCCACCAGCTTTCTGCTAATTTCAAGATACCCATAATGATTATAGCAAATAGATTTCCGGTAAGCACGAGTTGTGAACGAGAGGACGTTCTCTTTTCCTATCGACCACCAACGAGAACAGACGTGTCTGACATTTTCCAATATAATTCTATAGTTAGTAATAAAGTAATAAGTTAATGATTACAAGCGTGCTTTTATTTCTCCGGTAACAACAGTACAACTTGGCGACGAGGATAAAAAGTTTTACCATTAACTAATAGCGGTGAATTGCAATAGTGTGTTGAATTGTCACGTGGTCGGTGAACATAACCTCATTCAAGCGCAATGACGAC
Source organism: Wyeomyia smithii (assembly GCF_029784165.1). Classification (NCBI taxonomy): domain Eukaryota; kingdom Metazoa; phylum Arthropoda; class Insecta; order Diptera; family Culicidae; genus Wyeomyia; species Wyeomyia smithii. Next base: position 161,949,225 of record NC_073696.1, on the reverse strand, counting down.
GCCGGGAGTGAAAACCGAAGGAAGCTCAGCGCCGGTAGTAGTTCGAGCGGGTATGTTCGGACAAATTGAACCTTTCGTGCTTGGAGAAAATATAGAAGAATATCTTAACCGCTTGGGAATGTTCTTCATGGTTAACGACACATCGGAGGACAAGAAAGTTCCTTCATCTTCATGGGCAAGCCCAATCGTGGCTGTACCAAAGAAAGATGGAACTTTGCGAATTTGCTTAGACGGAAAAGCCACACTTAATCGTTATATAACAGCAGAGCATTACCCACTACCTAATATCGATATTTTGGCTAAAGTCGCTTCTTGGAATTTTTTTTGTAAAATAGACTTGTCTGGAGCCTACTTACAGGTCCAGCTGTCTGAAGCGTCACAGGCTATTTGCACTATCAACACCCACAAGGGTTTATTTCGCGATACCAGGATGCCTTTCGGGATAACATCCGCCCCCGCAATCTTTCAATCGATAATCGATAAAATTCTGATCGATTCTCCAGGAATAGCCTACCTGGACGATATTATTGTCGGAGGAAAAAATATGAAAGATTGCAGAAAGAATCTATACCACGTCCTCGAGAAACTTAACCATCATAACGTTAAAATTAACTTGGCCAAGTCCAGCTTTTTCAAGTCAAAAATTGACTACTTGCGTTATACCATCACGTCTGACGGCATACGCCCTAGTGAGTCAAAGGTCAAGGCAATAGTTGATGCCCCTGCACCAGAAAATGTAACCCAATTGCAAGCCTATCTAGGTTTACTTAATTACTATCATAGATTTCTGCCAAACCTATCGATAGAACTTCGTCCGTTATACAACTTGCTAAGAAAAAATAGCCGTTTCGTATGGACTCCGAATTGCCAAGAAACATTCGTGAGTACCAAGTTATTACTCCTTGAAAATAATCTTCTTGAACCTTTTGATCCATCAAAACCGATCATTTTTGCCGTCGATGCCAGTCCTTACGGCGTCGGGGCGGTTCTATCTCATTTAGTCGATAAGGTAGAGAAACCAGTCTGTTTCGCTTCATCGACTCTAACACCTGCTCAGGTTAACTACGCCCAGGTCCCAGGCACTAGCTGTCCTCTTTGGAATCACTAAGTTCCATAAGTACCTATACGGAGCCAAATTTAAACTCATAACGGACAATAGCGGGATAAAGGAATTCTTTAATCCGTCCAGGGGCACGTCTGCCATCGCCGCAGCACGACTGCAAAGGCGGGCTCTCATAGTTGCTGGTTACGATTATGTGATTGAGCATCGTCCCGGCAAACTAATGAATCATGCTGACGCTCTATCACGTCTCCCTTTACCTGAAGACACTGGCATAGATCATGTTAGCCTAGGAATTAACTCTATGTCCGGCGCGTCTAGAGCTGTGAACCTAGAAATTATAAGGCAAAACCAAAAATCAGATCCTATTTTGGCTAAACTTTTCGAAACCGTAAAAAGAGGTTGGTCAACCCGTGTTGATCCTTGTTTGAAACCATATTTGAATTTAGATTCTCACTTTGGGATCGATGAAGACATTTTGTACTTCGACGACAGAGTTGTTGTCCCTGATAACTTGAAGGCGACTGTTTTGAACCAGATGCATTCCAACCACGATGGGGTGGTTCGAACGAAAATGTTGTATGGTATGGTGGAATAATTTCGATGCGGATGTAAACATTTTTTTAAAGAAATGTGAAGTGTGTCAACAACGACAAGCAGTTCCACGTGAAAATGTCACGTCAACATGGCAACCATCGGATCGTCCTTTCAAACGGATTCATATGGACTTCTTCTATTTTGAAGGCAGGACGGCTTTGATTATAGTAGACGCCTATTCTAAATTTATCGATGTTCGGTTAATGAAATCGACTAACGATATTCCTTTAATTGAGCAACTTGAGCCTTTTTTGCATATTTTGGAATTGCCGAGGAAATCATGACGGACAATGGTCCTCCTTTTAATTCCGGTAATTACGCTGCATTTTTAGTTGCAAATGGGGTGAAAGTTTTAAAAGCGCCACCCTATCACCCTCAGTCCAACGGGTTGGCCGTCAACGGGGGGGGGGGGGGGGGGAACAGTCAAAGATGTTCTAAAAATATATTTGCTTGATGGGAAATGTAAGCCGATATCACTGGAGCGAAAAATAAGCCGATTCTTGATTAATTATCGGAACACTCCGTCCACTACAATAAACCGAACTCCTTCATCAAAGATTTTCTCATACACACCACGAACGTTGGTCAATATTCTTAATCCGCGAAAAGTAGAAATAGAAAGTTCTTATGCTAAACCGGCTATTAAAACAAAACAAACTACAGCACAGGAACTTGCAGAACCGTCGAAATCTATTGTAAAGTATAACTTCGGTGACAACGTATTTTATCGAAATCATTTTAAAGAACTCGTTCGGTGGATACCTGCAATTATACTACAAAAGATTAGTCCATTAACGTATCTAATTAATATTAATGGCAACGTTTGAATGGTACATGTGACTCAATTGCGTTTTTCTGACCTATCAGACGAATTTCATCCCTCAATTCCGGTCATTCAATCCTCACCCACCAGTCAGGTCGCCAAACCGGGCGAAGACACAAATCCAGTCGCTCATCCAGCATCGTCAACTGCCGGTGGTAGGCAAGACCATACCGCATCAAAACAACGCTCAACACCTCCGAAATTAAACAAGCGTCGGCGTAGCGAATCGAAGTCACCTTAAGTGCGTAGATCAAATCGACTAAAGGGACAGCCAAGACGTAAATACACTCGTTAATTGATTGATATCTAGATTGCACTCAAAGGAGTGATCAATTCACCCAGTATTGTTATTTTACTTAAATTATAGAATATTGTAATTCTGTAAGAAATAGTTTTGAGATATTAATCGAGGAAAGCAATTAAAAGCGGCAGAGATGATGTGTCCCTAACTTATAGTTAGTTTCCCATATTTATAGCTGACTTAAAAGCCACCAGCTTTCTGCTAATTTCAAGATACCCATAATGATTATAGCAAATAGATTTCCGGTAAGCACGAGTTGTGAACGAGAGCACGTTCTCTTTTCTTATCGACCACCAACGAGAACAGACGTGTCTGACATTATACCAATATAATTCTATAGTTAGTAATAAAGTAATAAGTTAATGATTACAAGCGTGCTTTTATTTTTCCGGTAACAACAGTACGATGTGTACCTCGATATTTGACATAGTCTCTACCAGAAGACACAGTAGAGCATGTTAATAAAGAAATGCACAAGTTTTTTGCTGTATATTATTCGAAATTGAACTCGAAATGGGAGAAATGCAATAGAATAAAAAAGTAATTATTGCGGTAGTGCTAACGTAAGAGCTTCACAATACAATACTGATAGAACGGACACGTAAACGTAAACGGGAACAGACAACAATTTACCTTTTAGCGTCGACCGGTTCGAGCATTATCATGCTCATCTACAGGACGAGGCCCGATGTCCAACTGATAACAAGATGTGCTGCTGCAGCTTCAAACACTCAGAGAGATGCGGGGCTCTGGGCTCTCTTCCTAGCTAGGCTAAAGAGAGACGATATGATTGGTGACTCATCTTCGTTCATTAGAGGTTTCTCCGCATTAGCAATGAGCATTGATTCCCATGCATTCAACAGAGAAACCTTCCTGACCGTTTTAATTAGTTCTGCGCTCTTCCAGTCGATATCGTGTTTCAAACTGGATGAGTGTGCGGCTACACTTGAAACACTAGCTTTATTGTTTTTTACAGCATGTTTATGCTCTTTTAAGCGAGTTTTAAATTTGCGGCGGGTTTGTCCTATATATACTGCTGTGCAATTTTTACAACCTATTTGGTAAATCCCGGATCGTTCATCGGGGGGGACTTTATCTCTGAGATTGCACAGTAATTCCCTTAGGGTGTTTCCGCTTTTGTGGATAACCGCAAATTTATGCTGTTCTAGTGTGTTCCTCATGGGGTTGGTGATTTCTGGGTAGAACGGCAAGACGATTCTTCGGATTGTTTCATCTCTCTCCGGTTGTAGTGTTGTTACATTCTGGCGATGTTTTTTGCGTTCGTGTTTCCGAAGGATTTTTTCAACAAACTTCCAGTCATATCCATTCAGTTCAGCAGCTTTACGGATTTTATCTCTCTCCGTGTTTAATTCCTCTTCTTCTAGCGGAACGTTGAAGGGACGGTGCGCCATCGAGTGGAAGGCTGCTTGTTTCTGTGCACCAAAATGGTTTGAATCGCAATTTATGTAGCGGTCTGTTGATGTTGGTTTGCGGTATATCCCAAATTTTAGCGTGTTGTTTTCTTTCCTAGAAACAAGAAGGTCCAAAAACGGTAGTTTACCTTCTTTTTCCTTTTCTACTGTGAATTTAATCGAAGGGTACTGCGCATTGATCAAATTGAGTGTTTGTGGCAAGAGGCGTTCCTTGGTCACGGCGAAAACATCGTCTACATAACGTTTCCATATACGGGGAAAGGCTTTATCTTTTTGTACGTTTGCTTCAAGGTCAGCCATGATGACTCCGGCTAAAAGGGGGGACAGCTTATTATCCATACTAAGTCCGTAAGTCTGCTGGTAGAACTTGCTAGGAAACGAGAAGTAATTTTGTTTCATGCAAAGTTCACTTTGCATGAACTTGCTGCTAAACTTTGCATGAAACAAAATTACTTCTCGTTTCGTAGCAAGTTCTACCAGCAGACTTACGGACTTAGTATGGGTAATAAGCTGTCCCCTCTTTTAGCTGGAGTCATCATGGCTGACCTTGACTATGCGATGTATATCTTCTAAAGGACCGCGTCAACCGCAGCGCGTTTGCTTTCTAGAAGCTATTCAGGATTAATATTAGACACTTATATAAATACTCAGCTGCTTCGGGTGGTATATGATTTTCGCGCGCGTCATTCGCATAAGATCGCGGTGTTTGATAAAAAAGATATTCTTGTAATAAGCGAGCTACACGCGCAGCGTCGTTCGATTCCGTCAAATATCATTGAGACATGATAACACAAACCTTTCTTTCCGCCGCAATGGTGGAGATTTGGAGTTATACTCAGTCTCGGGCTGTCCGTTTAACCGCAGATTGTTCACCAATTGCTTTGATATAAGCGTGTCGCAAATCAACAATAAACAATGACAACAATAAATATTAATCCTGTTCTATGAAAGCAAAAATTTCAAAAAGTCATTGTTTGTTTTCCATATTTGTTATAGCTGTGGCTTGTAAGCTTACTTTTATTGTGGTAAGCTTCAACTGATATCACGCTTGGTTATTAAATTTAAAACGGACTGCTTCTATATCAAAATCATAGCTAACCAGCATGATATTTACATATATTGCACAAAATCTTAAAATCAGCTGAAATTTGAAAGTTTTCCAAATTTTGGTCCGACTGTTGTTGTTTACCGTGAAAATTGGCCTGCACGTCATAAAGGTTGGACAGGCCTGATCTAATGGCTACGCAAAGTATACTTTGAAAGAACCACGTTTATCGAAGTGCGTGTCTATGCGTTTCTGGTACTCGGGATTGGCCTTCTAATAATTTATTGGTTTCAATCAGATCCACATCGTGTAGTCTAATATGCGCGGCATTATATTGTGAAAATAGTTCTCAAATCAGTAAATTTAAACAATTTTGTGCTTCATTGAAATAAACCATGCACACCTGCGCGGCCCCAAAGGCATAGGTAATGTCTCTTGGTCTAAACCGGTACCAGATATAAATAAGCTTATTGTGTTTCTCTAGTCAGCCAGTTGACTATAGAATAAACCGAAAATGGCAAAATAGAGACGAATAGGAGTTATATGTATGATCGCATCACTTATCAAAGTGAATCCTGATCCAAAGAGCCCTTCCCCACTAACGAAAGCCTTTTTCCTGTGACCTTTGTGGAGATGCAGAGGTTACACGGTCTCCAAATACCAAGGGTCACACTAACATCCCTTCCCTCTTCTCATCTGTTTGCAATGACGTGGCCGGCGTCGTTATTGATCCTTCAAAGTAGTGAGTCACTAAAACTTGTACAATTAGAATGATCGGTCACTCTCAGCCCCATTCAGTTCATTCACTGTACAATTTTACTGATTCGGAATCACGGAGTGCAACCATTGATATGTGCAGTGGAGTGGCCATTTTTGTAACATTTTTACTCCAAAAATAAGCCATGAAAATTTGAAGTTGATCCGAGTTCATTTAATGGACCCACAAAACGCTATATTTAAAAAAAAAAGATTATCATCAGAACTGTTGTTTTTTATCTCTTTACGAAGTTTTTTGCCTTAGTTTCTTAAAATAGTTATATAGTTTGCGTCAAAATACTCTTTAATTATAAAATCGTATCATTAGGGGCATTCACATATTACGTAACGCTAAATTTGTAGCAATTTAGAACACCTCCCACCCCTAAAAAACGCAATTTTGCATGGGGGCCTCGCGCAATGGAACTCTTCGTTGAATATCCCCTTCTTCTTAGTAAGCTACGTAATAAATGAATGACCTTTTATATTCGTAAGAGGTTTTGAAACTGCCATTCAGTGATTATATCCTTGATCGTATTTCATTGCAGTAACTGCGTGAAGTGAACCGCCACAATCGGATTTGTGAAGCAAAATTATTAAAATTATTCAAACTTTTTGTATGGATTTAATGTTATTTTTAGTATTATTATTATTTTCTATAAAACAGTTAAGCACTAGTGATCTAAATGCACTAAGACGGTGAATTTTATCAAATACCTATAATCGGTAGATCTCATGTTCATCGAATAGCAATTCTCATGAGTTTCAATGGAACAGCAAAGTTCTTGGGCGCGCTTAAAATTGATTCAAGCTACGGCAAAAATATTACCTAAAAAGTTCATAATACGCTGGTGGATTGGAATATTTCGGAAAAGTTTCGAAAACTAACCAATATTACTTGTCCTCTTCATATCTTTAACCGTTCTTTAACCGTTTTACAAGAGCATCAAACGAAATCAACTTCTTCACAGCCAATCGACTCACTCACAGCTTCAATTCAATATTCGCTCAGATCTTTGACCATAAATTGCATTCAGGACATGTCCCTTTTGGTAGTCAAACTTCACATTCAGATGTTTTTCGGATGTACGAGTGCTGTCTAATGTAGGATTGATCAAGTTATGAATTTTCTACGTGATTCTTTCGCTTATGCCGAAATTGATAGTCGTCTCAGACGCTGTAACTGAAAAGATGTAGAATCGCTTGTGGTATTTAAGCCCAGAATAAGTTGCATTGGCTTGATATCCCGTTTGAAATTAAACAATAAATGATTAGGCGATTGAAAGCGAATGGTCCTTAAGGTGAAACGGTATTGAAGCCACAAACAGCCAATGTCGAATCACCACTTCGAATTTTTATGAGCACAAGACTCAGAAATAGATAACGGATTCCCTGTGAAAATGCTATTTTATGTTTGCTTCACCGCAGCAAACATGAAATAGCGTTTTCACAGGTGACGCATTAACTGTTACCGAGTCTTGTGCCTTTGAAAATTCTAAATGGTGACTGGAAGTCAGCCATTTTTAGTTTTAATACTGTTTCGTACAAAAAGATAAAGCCTTTCCCCGTATATGAAAACGTTATGTAGACGATGTTTTCGCCGTGACCAAGGAACGCCTCTTGCCACAAACACTCAATTTGATCAATGCGCAGTACCCTTCGATTAAATTCACAGTAGAAAAGGAAAAAGAAGGTAAACTACCGTTTTTGGACCTTCTTGTTTCTAGGAAAGAAAACAACACGCTAAAATTTGGGATATACCGCAAACCAACATCGACAGACCGCTACATAAATTGCGATTCAAACCATTTTGGTGCACAGAAACAAGCAGCCTTCTACTCGATGGCGCACCGTCTCTTCAACGTTCCGCTAGAAGAAGAGGAATTAAACACGGAGAGAGATAAAATCCGTAAAGCTGCTGAACTGAATGGATATGACTGGAAGTTTGTTGAAAAAATCCTTCGGAAACACGAACGCAAAAAACATCGCTAGAATGTAACAACACTACAACCGGAGAGTGATGAAACAATCCGAAGAATCGTCTTGCCGTTCTACCCAGAAATCACCAACCCCATGAGGAACACACTAGAACAGCATAAATTTGCGGTTATCCACAAAAGCGGAAACACCCTAAGGGAATTACTGTGCAATCTCAGAGATAAAGTCCCCCCCGATGAACGATCCGGGATTTACCAAATAGGTTGTAAAAATTGCACAGCAGTATATATAGGACAAACCCGCCGCAAATTTAAAACTTGCTTAAAAGAGCATAAACATGCTGTAAAAAACAATAAAGCTAGTGTTTCAAGTGTAGCCGCACACTCATCCAGTTTGAAACACGATATCGACTGGGAGAGCGCAAAACTAATTAAAACGGTCAGGAAGGTTTCTCTGTTGAATGCATGGGAATCAATGCTCATTGCTAATGCGGAGAAACCTCTAATGAACGAACCTCTAATCAGTTGGACATCGGGCCTCGTCCTGTAGATGAGCATGATAATGCTCGAAACCGGTCGACGCTATAAGGTAAATTTCAGAATTTAACCTAATATTAAGTAAGAGCAATAAGTGTTGTTGTCTGTTCCCGTTTACGTTTACGTGTCCGTTCTATCGGTATTGTAGAATAAAAAAGTATTTCATGAAAAAGCACCGCTTGCTCTTCCTCGATTCGGTGAGAATAATAATTATGAATAAAACCACATTTCTTCTCGTGGGCATCTTCAGAAACTTTTTTGAAAGCTGCTCACCAGAATTAAAACACGGCGAGTTGCAGAGCTCTTTGAAAATAACTCCCCAGAAGAACTAGTATTTGCTGCTACCGTTTCGAACAACTTTTTCAATTCGTCTGCAGATGATCTAAAACTTGAATTGATAATATAACATGCATCATAAAGAATTTTAAAATTGTTTATTACTCTGGTAATAAAATATATAAAAAATAATAAAAATAATACATAAAAAAATATCTAAAAGTACCTAAACTAATCTTTTTTTTTCGTTATAATTGCGCTTAAGTCACTTTTGCAATCATGTAAAAGTAAGTAAAACATAGAAACCGCAGTTTTCGTTACAATGTACAACTTTTACAAAGAGATTAACGGTTTCTGGTATAGGATGAGTGCGTTGGCGTTTGGGACAGTTTTGTGATTTAGTGAATCACATAAGACCCTTATGCATTTAGTAGCTCTGAAGGTAACGAACAACTTGTCCTTGTTACATCAACATGTTTTATCGACAAAATCGTGTAGTTTTGATTTTGTCCCATCTTACCCTACATTCAACGCATTGTGCGATGTACAGAAGCCAAAAGTCGAGGATTTTGTCATTTCGATAAAACCAATCATTTTGAACGATTTGTTATTTGTCTTTGATCATATCCTATGGCCGATTCGTCGTGCATTTGCAGATTTTAAACACATCGCAAGGAATCAATGAATTTGGAACGTTCAAATAGTACGATACCACATTTAAATTATGTAGAAGCCACATATATCGAGATCAGAGCAGGTATAGTTTTCAATAGTCTTTGAATTTCTTTTCTTTCCAAAACTGTTGAGCCACATACAAATTGATATGCAGTTTGTTATTTGTAAGTTTGAGAGATGACTCGTTCGTATGACACTAGTTATGTTCAAATAAGTCATGTAATCTTTGAGATAACAGACTTTCTTTGTTTTATAAACAATTTAATACATAACGGTTGCTTAAGTTCGATTATGAAAAGGGGAACGTATAGGGCAGCCAAACTTTCATCAGTTAACCCTTAACTAGCCCACTTATCTGATAATAATATTGATCAAATCGGTTGTGTAGTTTCTGAGATAGTGAAGTTTCGTGATTTTCACATTTCGGTACATTACAGACGAAGTTACAGTTCGATTACAGTAAAATTCAATAGGGTGTTATGAGGCAGCTAGACTTATTTTTTGACGCTAATTTTGTGGAAAACGGGTCAGCCATCTCTGAGAAAAGTGAGTGAGTCCAAGTAGTCTTCGGAATATGTTCCGAAGTTGGATTTCACATTTTTGAACATAACAAGCAACGTAATAGTCCGATTGCAAAATAAATCAATAGGGTCTTTTGGGGCAACTAGACCTTCCATTCGACACTGATTTTATGAAAATCGGCCCAGCCATCTCTGAGAAACATGAGTAAGATTAAATAGTCTTCAGAACACGTTACTTTTCATAACTTTTGAACCACAAGTTCTATCTTTATAAAATAAATTTTGTTCAAATCGGTTGCGTAGTTTTTGAGATAATGATGTTTCATGATTTTTACATTTTGATACATAACCTCTGAACTAAAAATCCGTTTACAATAAAATTAAATAGGGTCTTATGGGACAACAAGACCTTTCATATGCAGTTAATTTCATGAGAATCGGTCCAGCCATCTCTGAAAAAAGTGAGTGAGAATATGAATCTGCACATACACACACATACAGAAAATGCTCAGCTCGTCGAGCTGAATCGATTGATATAGGCCGTTCGGCCCTTTGGAGCACTTTTATACTTTCGGTTTTGCAAGTGATTGCTATACCTTTCTAGAAGAAAGGCAAAAACCTAAATTAATCCACCTAGCGGTCAGACCCAGCCTTTCTCATTCAAACTTATTATTTGTAAAAATAGATTTACATGAATGCTTAAATCCAATAAAGGTATATCCACTCTTCGGGTTCTAAAATATGGATGTTGTAATTGAAGTATGTATGAAATATGAAATTCGACGTAATGTTAGTGCTTAAGAAATAGCAAAATAAAAGAAATGACTTTTAACTTCAAAAACTTTGATTACGAGCGATACCGGGAACATTCAAATAGTACGATACGACATTTAAATCATGTTGAGGCCATATATATTGATCAAAACAGGTATAGTTTTAAATAATCTTTGAATTTCTTTTCTTTCCAAAACTATTGAACCACATATCAAATTGTTATGAAGTTTGTTATTTGTATGTTTGAGAGATGATTCGTTCGTATGGCACTAGTTATGTTCAAATAAGTCGTGTAATACTTGAGATAATAGACTTTCGTTGTTTTAACAATTTAATACATAACGGTTGTTTAAGTTCGATCCAAAAGGGAACGTATAGGGCAGCCAAACTTTGAAACCACGTGTTTAATCATAATTCATCAGTTAACCCTTAACTAGCCTGTTCATCTGATATCAATATTGTTCAAATCGGTTGTGTAGTTTCATATATAATGAAGTTTCGTGATTTTCACATTTCGATACATTACAGACGAAGTTACAGTCCAATTACAGCAAAATTCAATAGGGTGTTATGAGGCAGTTAGACCTTTCATTTGACACTAATTTTGTGGAAATCAGTTCAATCATCTTCAAAAATCTTCATAATCTTCCAAAAATTCAAAAGTTAAGGGTTTTTTAGGTAGCTCGTTCATTTGAAATTAATTTTGTTCAAATCGGTTGTGTAGTTTTTGAGATATTGATGTTTCTTGATTTTTACATTTCAATACATAACCTCTTAACTAGAAATCCAATTACAATAAAATTCAATAGGGTCTTTGGGGCAACTAGACCTTCCATTTGCTATTAATTTCATTGAAATCGGCTCAGCCATCACTGAGAAAATCGAGTGAGATTGGGAGAGCGTTACACACACACACATATACACACACATACAGAAAATGTTCAGCTTGTTGAACTGAGTCGAGTGTTGTACGACATTCGGCCCTTTTGAGTTTTTGCAGTGATTGCTATACCTTTCTAGGAGAAAGGCAAAAGCATATTCCATCAATATCCACCGTTTCATGTACTTTTAGGACATTTGGAATCGAAAACATTTTTCAAATATTCAAATTCCATTTACCTCCCGTGTGTGATTTTGCAAATGACATGAAAGCATTCAACATTTTCCGCGATGGTTTACATTTTTACATGGTATTTTTTCCAATTCAACCTTGCCACCCAAACGACAATGATATAACAAATATTATATTTTCAGGAATTTTTCTATTGGTATTCAGTGAAAAGTGATTTTTTAAATTTTATACTTTTTGCCTCTCTCCTGGAAAGGTATAGCAATCACTGAAAAAACTAAAGGTATAAAAGTGCTTCAAAGGGCCGAATGTCGTATATCACTCGACTCAGTTCGACGAGCTGAGCATTTTCTGTATGTGTGTGTGTAACGCTCTCCCAATCTCACTCGATTTTCTCAAAGATGGCTGGACAGGCTTCGAAATGGTCACGGTAGAACCACTCTTCGCTGCGATAATCGTCTTCTTCTTCCTCTGACGCTACAAAGGCTCGCTGTCTGAATACATTCTTAAACAAACATGTCAAATGACTATCGCCATCACGGCGTTATTTTCCTCAAACGTATTTTGACTTTTTTCTAGAAATGAGAATTACGCACATTTAGTGCGTGTATTCTGGAAATTATTTATATCATTGATATTTCTCAACATAAATGAACGAAGTAGACAGAAATAGGCCGAAATAACATCGCTAAACGATTGACAATGTGCATCTCTTTGATACGCGAGTGTCGTTTGACTATCGTTTTCTTTCTGTGAGCTAAGCGGCGATGGTTTGGTTATTTTACATTTACGAGCGAAAGCCGAATGTGACGCACGCTAAGAAAGCGAGATCAAATGAAAATGGTGACCGTTTACAAGCCTGGGCTGGACCGATTTCAAAGAAATTAATTGCAAATGAAAGGTCTAGTTGCCCCATAAGACCCTATTGAATTTTGTTGCAATCGGATTTCTAGTTTAGAGGTTATGTATCAAAATGTAAAAATCACGAAACATCAATATCTCAGAAACTACGCAACCGATTTGAACAAAATTAATTTCAAATCAACGGGCTACCTCAAAAATCCTTAACTTTTGAATTTCATTAAGATTGAACATGTGGTTCAAAAGTTATGAAAAGAAACGTGTTTTGAAGACTGTTTAATCTCACTCATGTTTCTCAGAGATGGCTGTACCGATTTTCATAAAATCAGTGTCAAATGGAAGGTCTAGTTGCCCCATAAGACCCTATTGATTTGTTTTGCAATCGGACTATTAGTTTGCCTGTTATGTTTAAAAATAATAAATCCAGCTATGAAAAGAAAAATATTTCACAAGACTACTTAAACTCACTCACTTTTCTCAGAGATGGCTGGACCGATTTTTACTAAATTAGTGTCAAATGAGAGGTCCAGCTGCCTCATAACACCCTATTGGATTTAACTGTAATCGGACTGTAACTTCGTCTGTGATGTATCGAAATGTGGAAATCACGAAACTTCATTATCTCAGAAACTACACAACCGATTTGAACAATATTGATATCAGATGAACGGGCTAGTTAAGGGTTAACTGATGAACAAGTGGTTTCGTAATTCGGATGCTCTATACGTTCCCATTTCATTCGATTATAATCGAACTTAAGCAACCGTTATATATTAAATTGTTAAACAACGAGTCTATTATCTCAAAGATTTCACGACTTAGGCGTCGTACACAAATTACGTAACGCATGAAGGGGGGAGGGGGTAGTAGAGAAAGTTACGTAACTGTGATGTTTGCTCGAAATTGAAAATGTTGGAGGGGGGTCAGGCTGATCAGCGTTACGTAATTTTAGGGAGGGAGTAATGTCGGACGTTACTTATCGTTACATGAGGGCGGGGAGGGGGTCTGAAACCTAGATTTTTAGCGTTACGTAATGTGTGTACGACGCCTTATTCAACAGAACCAGCGTCATACGAACGAGTTATCTCTTAAACTCACAAACAACTAACTTCATAACAACTTGATTTTTTATTTTTATTTTTTCTTGCTTATTTTCCGTCGGTCTAGTTCCGCCACTGTTGTGGCCAATCACCGACGCCCAGGGAGGCGACTCCACACCCAGGACCCTAACTCACGACCCGTTTATTAACGGACCGGCGCCAACGGCTTTACTTCCTCATGCGATGGAAGGCGTGATCCCAGAGATTTTTCGCCTCAGAAAATCTCCCGGTGTCGGCTAGGATTGAATCTAGACCAGTTTGGGTTGGTTGTGAGTGGATCACGCCACCTCACAACCATCGACACCCATGTCGGCGGTGGGATTCAAACCCAGGCGTTGAGCGTGGTTGGCGGAGACGTTACCAACCACACTAGGCCCCCGCTCATAACAACTTGATATGTGGTTCAAAAGTTATGCAACGAAAAGAAATTCAAAGACTATTTGAAACTATACCTGCTTTGATCAATATACGTGGATTCAACATAATTTAAATGCGGTTTCGTGCTATTTGAACGTTCTCGGTATCGCTCGTGATGAAATTGTTCGGAATTAAAAGTCATTTTTTTTATTTCGCTGTTTCATAAGCACTAACATTACCTCAAATTTCATATTTTATACTTCAATTACAACATCAATATTTTAGAACCCAAAGAGTGAATATACTTTTATTGGATTGAAGCGTCCATGTAAATTTATTTTTACAAATAATAAGTTTGAATAAGAAAGGCTGGATCTGACCGCTAGGCGGATTAATTTAGGTTTTTTTTCGAACGTTGTAGAATGGTATAACTGGAAATAATTTAGTCACACCTATTTTTCCAGTTATCCCTTTCCACAACGTGCGAAAAATCTATGTCAGAGCGGATATCGCGCGCTATCTGGACCATGAAGCATTTATGCGATAATTGAATGAAATTTGCAACTGCAGCAGTCAGCCTTTTTCAAGGCTTCTAAATGTATTTGGAAGAGCATAATGAATGGTTATTTAGCGTGCTCTCAGATTGGTTGGGCAGTTTCTCATAAAAAGATGTGCTCCGTTTGAGTAGCAGGCTAAGACTAATTGGTTTGGATTTATTAAAATTTTATGAGGGTACAATAGATCGGTTTTGTGTGGGGATTGGTAGAAAGTAGAAATGATATAAATGGGTACAATAGTGTGTCTTATATAAAAAGAATGTAGCACGTTCATTGTAGTGCTCTGAGTGTCACACCAACCATCGACGCGACGAAGATAGTGATGATGATGATGATGTTGATGGTGACGCTACAGTACTCCCCTCCTAGACTAGGTTCCATCAGCGGTAGTGAAGTGGAATAACAACTTGTCGACCAGAACGAGTGACCCTAGTCGGTGGATCCGTAGTGGGTGTTGTAGCGGCTGGGCCAGGAGAATTTGTTTGTTGTTGCTCTTCCGGTGTGTAGGCGGGTTTTAGTCGATCCACGGAAACTTTGACTGTCCGCCTTTTTATATTGACCTTGAAGAACTTATTTGATCGGCTTACCACCTCGAACGGCCCTTCGTATGGAGGCGATAGCGATGGTCGCACTGAATCGTTGCGTACAAAGACGGTCTTGCACGACTGCAGGTTCTGATGAACAAAAACGTTTCGACTACCGTGCCATGCAGTCTTTTTCGGGCGCAGATTCCGCATCGCTTTGCGCAAGTTAGCGACGAATTCTGCTTCGTTTGGTTTTTCCGGATTGTCCACGAAAAATTCGGACGGTATTCGAAGAGTGGTTCCGTAAACCATCTCGGCAGGCGACGCCTTGATGTCCTCTTTATAGGCGGACTGCCTGCCTGGAACGGTAAAAGCTTTTAGCTTTAAAGAGGATTTAGAATTACCTTTCAAAATGTTTTGAAGTTCATCGTCGGTCATCTGGTCATCGGCTAGGGCGCCGAAGTCGAGCGAAGGCAAGGCCTTGATGGCTCCGATGCGGGACAGCAAATCGGCGACGATGTTCTCCTTGCTGACAATGCGCCGAATATCCGTCGTTATTTGTTCGATAAAGTCCAACTGGCGAGCTTGACGGTCGGAAGCCTTGTCGGACTTTTGGTGAAACGCAAATATGATCGGCGTATTGTCGGTGTAGATGTGGCAGTTTCGTCCTTCTAACATGAACTTAAAGTGCCGCACTGCTAGGTAGATCAGGTTTGCATCGCTCGAAGGCTGCGATATTTTCCTCTGTCCAAACTAGCGGCGAATGATCGTTGCGTTTGTTGCTCAGGGTAATTTTCAGCAACGGGATTTGGGCTTCGCTGGCGTTGGGAACAAATCTTTGATAGAAGTTTATCATGGCCAAAAAACTCTCTAAATCCTTCACTGTAGCTGGTAACTTGATGTTCTGAACAGCTTATACACGTCCCGGCAACGGCCGGACACCTGCGACGGAAACGAAATGTCCCAGAAACTCCAGCGAGTCCCGTCCGAATTCGCACTTGGCGGCGTTTATCGCAAGATTGTACTGTTTGAGCCTTTCAAACAGCTGGCACAGATGTTCTCGGTGCTCTTCGAGAGATGACGAGGCGATGAACAAGTCATCGATGTAGGGAAACACGAAATGCAGCCCTCGGACGACCTCGTGGAATAGCCGTTGCAAGGTTTGGGCTGCATTCCGTAAACCAAAGGTCATGAAGGAAAACTCGAACAGGCCGAACGGTGTCGTGATGGCTGTTTCCGGAACGTCGTCGGGGTGAATCGGTACCTGGTGGTAGGCCTTCTGCAAGTCAACTTTTGAGAATATTGTTTTACCCTGCAAAATGGTGGTGAAGTCCTGCAGGTACGGTAGGGGATACTGATCCGGTACGGTTTGGGCGTTCAGGGCACGATAGTCTCCACATGGACGCCAGGAGCCATCCGCCTTCTTCACCATATGGAGTGGGCTGGCCCAGTTGCTGCTGGACGGGCGGCAGATTCCCAGCTTCGTTCGCTATGCCAGTATGCTGGCATATGGTGACACTGCACTGAAAGTCTTTATTGAGTAGTCGCTAGTAAGAGTGAGGGAACCGACCGACTCGAGGCGAGTAGTTGTCAATAAGGCGGTTTCGTTTTGAATCGATCAACAGATCAAAGTTGCATATAAAATCTGCTCCGATTATGCCCGACGCAACATCGGCGATAATAAAAGTCCACAAAAACTCGCGGCGGAGACCGAGATTAACTTTAATTAACACCTCACCGTACACTTTAATAGAAGTCCCATTTGCGGCGTACAATTTAACTGCTGTCTGATTTCATATTTATCGGCACCACAGACACGTCGGCGCCGGTATCGATAAGAAATTGCATAGATGTAGAAGAGTCTGGAATTTTTAGGCGATAAATTGCGGCTGTGTTGGAAACTTCACTAATTTCCCCCACAGGACCAGCAATATGGCGTCATTGCTGGTTGGACGAGGACTGCCGGCCGTTGGAGCAGGGTTTGCGACACCGACGGGCATCGTTTCCGAACGTTCGATGGTACCAACACAATCCTACGGATGGTTCTCTCTCGCGACAAGAATTTCGATGCTCAGCTACACGAGAATGTGAACGAGACCGACCGCGAGCATTCCTCTGACCGGGCAGCACTTTTTCGAGTCGTTTGGTGTGCTCAGCGAGGACGCCATCGCTGAATTTTTTCCATTGTTTTCGACGACGTTAATTTTGCGTAGGCTCATTGAATCCACAATGGCGTCGGCGATGGTGGTTTTGTCTGCCGCGTTTCCCTTTGAAGCGACTACCGCAGCTTGTGCATGTGGTGGCAGTCTGGGCGTCCACAGGTCTAGCAACACCTTGTCCCCGAGGGAATCGCCAGCCACCCGTTTCATCTCATTGTAGAGTTGACTGGGTTTTAGATACCCCAGAGGCATGTCGGACAGAACACATTGCAGACGGCGTTGCTGACTCTCGGCAAAGTACTCGATCAGCTTCGCTTTGATGTAAGTGTACTTCTCGGCCGCAGGAGTGGCACCGATAATCGACCGGAGCTCGGACAATTTGTTTGGTGGCACTTGTGCCATCACGATACTTGCGGGAATCCTGCTGGGGATGGGAACCGATTCCCGATGCAGCGAACCAGAATTCGAGCAACATGAAATATGTCTCGATGCTCGTGTCGGCCATGCTGGGCGGATTGAGCCGCGGCGCGTGTATCGACTAAACGATAGTTTTGTTGTCCGCAGTCGTTATTTTACGTTTGCACTAACCGACCGTAAAACTACTTCGAACTGGCGATTCGCGGTACCTGTAGTCAAAAAGAAAGATCAGCGATTTCGTGCCCTATCACGTCGGGGTCACCACTTTAGCATGCTCTCAGATTGGTTGGGCAGTTTCTCATAAAAAGATGTGCTCCGTTTGAGTAGCAGGCTAAGACTAATTGGTTTGGATTTATTAAAATTTTATGAGGGTACAATAGATCGGTTTTGTGTGGGGATTGGTAGAAAGTAGAAATGATATTAACGGGAACAATAGTGTGTCTTATATAAAAAGAATGTAGCACGTTCATTGTAGCGTTCTGAGTGTCACACCAACCATCGACGCGACGAAGATAGTGATGATGATGATGTTGATGGTGACGCTACAGTTATTACTAAACTGCAACTTGTCGAGCTTCGTAGCCGCAAGGTTACAGAGTCAGCCTTGACAAGCAAATGGTGATAGGTTCGAATCTTAGTAGAACCAAACCATTCGTTCGCAAAAAGGACTTTAAGTATGGGTTTATTCTCAGGCTCTTCCACGCAAAATCTTCTCTCCAGATTTAATAACCTCTCGTCTAAAGCTTCGATAATATCATAGACTATAGCACGTCTACGCTGTTAGAGTGATAGCTTGCAGGAGGATATGATAGAATCGATAAGGAAGAAAGTAGGTTACTAAATCTGAATAAGAAGACAGAAAGTACTATAACTTCCCTCCAGACTTAATGACCACTGATCTAAAGCTTCGATAATATCATAGACTATAGCACGTTATATGCTTTTAGAGTGATAGCCTGCAGGAGGATATGATGAGGTCGATAAGGAAGGTAGTAGGTTACTAAGTCTGAAGGAGAAGACAAAAAAGCACTATAACACGGAGCAGGTTATTTCTCAATAAGTAGCACTGCAAAATGGTAAAAAAAAAACAGAAATGTGCAAACAGCAAAAACGTCCGGACAATGTCACAATAGATCAAACAACTACTGGTCGCAGTGGGGTCCACAAAAAAAACTACAACTTAGAATTACGTCTTACGGCAACATATATATATATATATATATATATATATATATATATATATATATATATATATATATATATATATATATATATATATATATATATATATATATATATATATATATATATATATATATATATATATATATATATATATATATATATATATATATATATATATATATATATATATATATATATATATATATATATATATATATATATATATATATATATATATATATATATATATATATATATATATATATATATATATATATATATATATATATATATATATATATATATATATATATATATATATATATATATATATATATATATATATATATATATATATATATATATATATATATATAATATAAATTGTAAAACCGAAAGCATCGAGAGCGTCACGAATATTGCTCACTTTCAAAAGTTCTAAACCCAGCCATTTTCCAGCGGATTCCGTTTATTTTTAAAGCAAAAATAATATACAAAACATGTACGGAAAAATATATCGCTTCACACCATTCAAATGATCAACCCTAATCGAGTGTATTTCCAAAGCTATTGCAAAAAATTATTGACATAAGACAGGCTGTCGTAATTCTACGTTAACCTTGCGGTCGTTTCTTATAAACAACCTCTTCCACTTTTTTAACTGAAAAATTGTGTTCAGTGACGAAGCTCATTTCTGGTTAAATGGGAATGTTAATAAGCAAAATTGCCGCATTTGGATCGAAGAGCAACCAGAGGTAATACAAGAATCGCCGATGCACCCAGAGAAATGCTCGGTTTGGTGCGGTTTACACGCTGAAGGCATCATTGGTCCGTACTTCTTCAAAGATGACCAAAATCGCAACGTTACGATCAATGGCGCTCGCTATCGCGCGATGATTTCTGATTTTTTTTTTACCGGAAATGGAAGAGCTGTGTCTTGTTGACATGTGGTTCCAGCAAGACGGAGCAACGTGCTACACAGCGCGCGAATCAATGGACATATTACGGAATGAGTTCGGTGAGCAATTCATCTCACGAAATGGACCGGCGAATTGGCCGCCTAGATCATACGATTTAACACCGCTAGATTATTTTTTGTGGGGCTACGTTTAGTCTCTCGTCTGTGCGGATAAGCCAACAACAATTCCAGCCTTGGAAGACAACATTACACGCGTTATTCGCGAGATACCAGCCGAAATGCTCGAAAAAGTGACCCAAAATTGGACTTTTCGTATGGACCATTTAAAACGTAGCCGTGGCCAACGTTTTAATGAAATTATCTTTAAAAAGTAAATGGTATGAACCAATTTATCGTCTCAAATAAAGATTTCATACAGTTAAAAAAATAACCCTTTATTTGCATATGTATGAATGAGAAAGGCTGGGTCTCACCGCTAGGTGGATTAATTTGGGTTTTTGTTGAAGACCACACATCTCCAGGACTTTTCCTTACAAAATATTTTAGCATATTTTTTCAATACAGTACTAAAATATACAACAATATAAACAATAAAGTAATAATAAACGTGAGTAATATATAAACAATAAAGTAATAAAAGTAATAAAAAGTTAGTTTATTTTTTATTTTTAGTATGGTAAACTTTTCATATTTTTTGATAATTTGCTATTATGCGGGTCATTTATACAAACAATTGTTCCGAAGGCACTATTAAGATAGGGTGAAGGTGATCAGTAATCTGGCCAACGTTTTGACGTGTATTGTCACCAAAAACGTTGAGCAAGGCTGTTTTTGAAACAAACTCAGGCAATGAAGATACTGGAAGGGACAAACGATCAAAGTGATTTCGTAGAGTGATTATGATAATATTTCATTCTATGCAGGCTTCGTCTGCTAGTGTTTGCTATTTTGTGTTCTTGGTGTGTACAAAAAATGATGCTTTTTAAACATTTTTTGGCAATAACTCGGTTTGTGTTGAAGCTATCTATTTTGTATCTCCTAAAAAGTTGTGTGTTTTAATGATATACTAATTTATGTTGAACATTACTACCTTCTAAATGTTACAGTTTTTTGTATATTCGAAAAAAAAACTAATTTTAAAAACAAGTCTAATAAGAAACGTTATATATCCAAAACAAGTAGAATTAGAAGAAAAGTGTCTTCAGCAAAGTTTTTTGTAAGAACTGTAACTATAACTTTGCTGAAGACACAAGCAAAGTTTTTTGTAAGAACTGTAACTATAACTTTGCTGAAGACACCATTTCTCTAAAGTGTCGACTAAAAAGTTAGATTTTGCAGCGCCACTAGCGGTTGAGTTTCAAACTAAAACTTTTTGTCATAATTTGAGCCTTTTTATATACTAAATATCTTCGGAAGATAGTGTGTCAATAAAACCATTATTTGGAGAGCAAATGAATTAAGTTCACGTTTTTGAGCTTTGGAACCACTGTGCACTGTGCGGCGGTACGAAGGTTGCCGGGTCAGCTAGTTTACGATAAAAACGTATTTTCAAAGAGCACATTGGGAGTATACAAGCCAAGTGCATCAAATATACGAGATCTTTATATCCTCTCATTAACAGGAATACTAAACATTGTTTAAAGAACAAACTTTTGATTTAAAAACAAATTTTTAGACCAGCAATGCTTTATGCTGTACCGATCTGGTCAAGTTGTTGTTTAACAAGGAAGAAAACGCGAATAAAATTTTGAAAATGTTTTTGAAACGTCCTTCCAAGTTTGATACACTAGAATTACATAGACTTATTGGTGTTGAAACAGTAGAAGCTATGCCAAATAAATTCATTAACAATTTTCGACAAAATCGTTGCAATCCTCAATTGCTACGATATCTTTATAGCCAATCAGTTAGCAATGAAGTTAGTTGTAAGTTTACTTCCTTTTTTTCACAAATAGGTTTAAATTTCTACGAATGATAAGTCCTAACTGCGAAAGCGAACAAATCTTAACAATTAAAATAACAATTTTTCTAACAGTGTTGAGAAGTCACCATTTGTGATTGGACACACATACTCATTATTTACTAATATTTATCATAAATACTTAAGATTCTTACAAACCCCCCATTAAAAAAAAAACAGTACGCCGAAATTACCCTGTCCTACATTTGTGCTAAAGAAAAAGCGAAATAAAAAATGACTCCTAATTTCGAATACTTTAAAAGACTAAAGACCCAAGCACAATATGTACGTTTGCGCTGCGTTGACGTTAATTTGACAGAAAATGTATGGATTAACTGTCAAATTGCCGTAAACGCAGCCGTAACGTATCAATTGTGTTAAGGGCCATAACATTCACCCTTAATGTGTGTAGCGGTGTTATGAACAGATACGCAAAGAATGAGGTCGAAAACTCCAAGTGAACCGTCAAATCGAGGCTCCAAGTGTGCAAAGTAAACAAACTCATGCGTGTTACTTTTCGTACAGAATGTGTGTTGCGATCAGTTTGAATTCTGTGAATTACGTGCAATTATGGTTTCAACGAAAAATGTGTTCGTCATGCTCATGTTATGAGTGATGCATTAGAAATTATTATAATTGTATGAACAAGCACTGAAACTCAGTAATATATCCATACAAAGTTTCGAAATTTCATTACAATTTCTAGTGCGTGTGAAAAGTCATGCGAAAATAAATGTGGTTGCCAGAATTGTTTAAAATAAAATATTAGCAAAGTGTTGCCATATTTACTGCTTTTCTCTTTGCGTATCTCTTTATAACACAGTAAAACTAGTAGTCTAGTAAAAACTGGTGATCCTAGGGCGTCGTACAATTAGACAATACGAGCACCGGCCGCATCCAAATGCAGATCGATTAAGAAGCGTGTATAGAAATATGTTGACGTGATACTCGCTTTACTGGAAGTACAGAACAGATATGCAACTTCCAACAAAACTCTGCTGCAATTCATAGCTCACGCTCTCGCATTCGTTTTTCGCAGTTCTGTCCTACATTGATTTTACAGTGCATCGTTCAAACAGTTCGCCCCAATAGTTTGAACATGCAACAAAAATCTATTCTTATTTTGCTCCAAGGGCCAGATAAAAATGTGATCTTAAATCTATCAAAATCAAGTTAAGACAGGACCGCATTCAAGAGTTTTCAATCGGAAACTCAGTAACAATTCACAATTAACATAAATAGAAAAAATAAGAATCTCTCAATCATTCAAACGATGCTTAACAAATTTTCTTGGATCGTACACCCCGCGATTGTTGAAACCATTTCAACCAGTTAGTTGTATTACCTAAATATTTCCGTTAGAGTTGGAAAAGCGTATTTCTCGACTAATGACAATAATTTTTTCTCTCGTACCGTTTATCATACATTACATCGCGAGTAATGCATATTAGGCGTGCTATACACAACACTGCTTGCGACATTAGGTACAATGTAAAAAAACAACTCGGGCAACAATGGAATTCATTGAAAGAAATATGTACAGAAAAACGTATGCGGGTGTTATTGTACGATTATAATAAGGCACTCTCGCTATACCAGTGCCGTAGAGAACAAAGAATTCTCTCGACGCAATGCAAGCGAGGTAACACAGTCTTTTTGATTTTGGTTTGTTATGAGTACAAGAGAGACCAAAATAATTCTTCACCACGAGCGAGGTATGAATGATATAAGACAGCGGTTCTCAACCTTTTTTTGTTCGCGTACCCCTTGATGATATTTTTCAAAGCGATTGTGCCCCCTGCCTTGGAATGTTCTCGCAGAGTGGGAGAGAGTAGTGGTAGATCATGTTGTGGTAGTCTAGTTCAGGTTATGAATTGAACTATAATTTGTTTTATTGCTACAGTCAGGCAAGATTGAACCACAAATCAAGTATTATAAAGAAAAAATGCTTTGTCCGCCATTACTGATTTTTCTTTCGCGTACTCCCCAATGGCTTTCGAGTACCCCCGGGGGTACGCGTACCCCAGGTTGAGAACCGCTGATATAAGAGAAGTCTTTTTGTTTTTGGTTTGTTATGAGTACAAGAGAGACCGAAATAATTCTTCACCACGAGCGAGGTATGAATGATATAAGAGAAATAAAATTTTGAGTGTGAAATGCGTCCTCTTTACCGCTAGATGTCGATACTTAAAATAAAGAGATTTGGTCTCGTTTTTGGTTCTTTAGTTGCATATCTGTTCTTTGCTGGAAGCCAGCAGGAAGTTTGCAACAGGTAAATCGCAGATCATTTTGATAAACTATGCGCTGAGTTCATGGTCCGGGTTCATATTAACACTCGCACGTACGAGTTTATTATCTCTTCCACGAAAGGCGATCCGAACTCATGATATTACGCCGAAAAAATCAAGCACACGCGAGTATACCGGGTCCACAACTCCATTAAAAAAGACTCAAATATTCGAACATCTCCTTATGAAATCATGATGCAACTACCGAAACACATGTCTCATTAATTTATCTAAACCGAGGGGCAAAACAGCTTTTATCTGAGTTACTCTTATGCTTGGGAGTAACTTTTTTTTTTAAAGGGGGGGGGGGGGATTTGTTAGTAGCTTAAGTATTCCTGATAAATATTAGTAAATAATGAGTATGTGTGTCCAATCACAAATGGTGATTTCTCAACACTGTTAGAAATTTGTAATTTTAATTGTTAGGATTTGTTTGCTTTCACAATCAGGACTTATCATTTGTAGGGATTTAAACCTACTTGTCATGTAATGTAAACTTACAACTAACTTAATTGCTAACTTATTGGCTATAAAGAGAGCTTATCGTAGCAATTGAGGATTGCAACGATTTTTGTCGAAAATTAATTTTATTTGACATAGCTTCTAATGGTTCAACACCAGTAAGTCTGTGTAATTCTAGTGTACCAAACCAAGGAGGACGCTTCGAAATCATTTTCAGAATTTTATTCTGAATCCTTTAAAGCGTTTTTTTCCTTGTTGAACAGCAAATTGACCAGATCGGTACAGCATAGAGCATTGCTGGTCTAAAAATTTGTTTGTATATCAAAAGTTTGTTCTTTAAACAAAGTTTAGAATTCCTGTTAATGAGAGGATATAAACATCTCGTATATTTAATGCAATTGGCTTGTATACTCTCAACGTGCTCTTTGATTGGGAGTAACTCTAATTTACTCAATATTACTCCGAAATTTCCAGATGATTCACATCTTCGATTACCTTTAGAACAAGAAAAACATATGAGCGGTGAGACCGAGTAACATTCATATTTATATTCGCGGTGGGGAAAAGGTTTAAGGATGGATATTCAGAGACACGAGCAGAATTTTTCGTGGAGCCCTTTTTGTTCACAAAATTTCGACGAAAAATTTTGCAAATTGTGCAACGCTTTCACACTCCGCTGGAAGGTGACGAGCAAAAAAACACAAGGAAGGTGACGAGCAAAAAAAACAGGCGAAGTGACGCTTCGTCTTCCCGTGGATTAGGGCTAGGGGGTTCCCTCAAGTCGGAAGGCCCGGGGCATTTGCCCCTCCCCCCTCCCCCCTTAAATCCAGGCCTGGACACGAGAGTTACTCAGATTTGCTCAAAAATAAGGAGCATGCTTATTTTTCATGTTTTCTAAGAAGAACTCGAAATTTCTCACTCTTATCCGAGTAACTTTTTTGCTTGGGAGTTACTCAAAGGGGCAATCCACATTCCACGTGGACAGATTTTGAACGATTATATATATATATATATATATATATATATATATATATATATATATATATATATATATATATATATATATATATATATATATATATATATATATATATATATATATATATATATATATATATATATATATATATATATATATATATATATATATATATAATTATTAATAATTAAATACAAGGCATTAAACTAGCCTTGATAAGGTTAGTACCGCTCCAACTACTTTATATTCCCCTTTCGGTGCTTCCGTGCTCTCACATTTTCCGGCTAGTGTCGGCGATTCGGTGTCCAAAATGGCAGACGAGCGTACAAAGCAGCAGCTTATCAATCGGCGAACAACACTTGTCGCGTCACTAGGAAGAGCGGAGCAGTTTGTCGAAAATTATGCTGCGGAACGGGATGCAGGTCAAGTGCAACTACGACTCGAAAATCTTGATACCGTGTGGATGGGACTGGAGAATGTACAGACACAGCTTGAGGACTTGGAGGATACTAATGAAGGTATGGTCCTAAATCTCCAATTTCGTTCCCACTATGAAACCCGCTTTTTCCAAATAAAGGCTGCTTTGCAATCCCATGTCTCTAAGGCTAATCCTTCTACCGGCGCATTCCCACAGTCTGCCTATTCTGGGCTTTCAGCAATTAAACTGCCAGTTATTTCGTTACCTGAATTTGATGGGGACTATAACCAGTGGCTGGCCTTCCACGATACGTTCGTTGCGTTGATTCACGACAACACAGAAGTCCCCGAAATCCAAAAATTCCACTATCTTAGAGCCGCTGTGAAAGGAGAGGCAGCTCAGCTTATTGAATCCATAGGTATCAGTGCCGCTAACTACTGTATTGCCTGGCAAACTCTTGTGTCGCGTTATGCCAATGATTATCTTCTTAAAAAGCGCCACGTTCAAGCGCTTTTAGATTGCCCCCGAATGAAAACCGAATCCGCTACTGCATTGCATGCTGTCGTTGATGATTTCGTACGTCATACCAAAACCCTGCGTCAGCTTGGAGAGCCCATTGACGCATGGAGCACCATGTTGGAACACTTGCTTTGCCAACGTCTCGATGATGGTACCCTTAAAGCTTGGGAAGTATTCGCTACTACGGCTGACAATCCGGACTTCAACTGTTTAATCGACTTTTTGCAACGACGCGTCCGCGTGTTAGAGTCGATGACCGTTAACCATCAAGCTCTTTTACTGTCCAGCAATCAGCCGTCTAATAATCAGCCGCCCGCATTTCGCCGCTCGTCGTTTAATAGAATTGCTACCCATGCTGTGACTGAAACCAATCAGTATAAATGTCATTCATGTGATCAGCACCATTTGTTATTCCAGTGTCCACACTTTGGAACAATGTCCCTCTCCGATCGTTTAAATCTCGTTAATGATCTGCACCTTTGTCATAATTGCTTCAGACAGAACCACATTGCTCGCAACTGTCAGTCAAAATTTTCCTGTCGTCATTGCAAGAGGAGGCACCATTCGTTGTTACATCCAGGCTATCATCCAACCACCGATGAACAGATAACTACTACATCCCGGGCAATGGCCATTCCTACACAAAACGAACAGCATTCAACGGACTCGGTCCTTCATCAACCAGCAACGACATCTCATGCCACCGCTTATCCATCTTGTGCTCTTTCTTCCAAACCCAGTTCTGATGCAAACGTATTGCTCTCAACAGTTGTTGTATTGGTTCTCGATTCGAATGGCCAAGCGCACCCTGCCCGAGCTTTGCTAGATAACGGATCGCAGTCAAATATTATAAGCGAAAGGTTGTGCCAAATGTTGCGTTTGAAACGCAGGAAAATCAATATTCCTATTTCTGGTGTGGGCCAATCCTCGTGTAGCGTTCGTCACGCTGTTAAAGCCAACATTAAATCCAGAATGAATGATTTCGCAATTGATTTGCAATGTCTTGTTATGCCCCGTATCACGATTGACTTACCTGCAACGATCTTACCTAGGGACAATTGCCATGTACCTCAACACCTCTTTTTGGCCGACCCAACATTCGATAAAACTGGTGCTATCGATTTATTGCTCGGTGCGGAACACTTTTTCACCTTCATTAATTCGGGAAACAAAATTGAATGCTTAGGAAAGCCAACCTTAATAGAGAGCGTTTTTGGGTGGATCGTCACCGACAGGCAGCAAGTGGGGCTCGTTTCGCACCCTCTGCTTTGTCATCTCACGATAAACGATAGCCTTTCTGAAGCTCTGGAGCAGTTCTGGCGCATCGAAGAAATTGAAGGCAAGCGACTTCACTCCCCCGAACAACAGCAATGTGAATCCCACTACACCAAAAATGTATCCCGTACGAGCGAGGGCAGATACGTGGTGCGATTGCCCCGTCAATCAAATTTTGACCACATGATAGGGGAATCCAAAACAACAGCCTTACGGCGGTTTCGCTACCTTGAGAAAAGATTATCCCGAGATCCTGATATGAAAATACAATACCATCTCTTTATGTCCGAGTACCTAACGCTAGGGCATATGAGACAAGTCTCTACAAAAGAATGTGAACCAGAGCATGTGTATTATTTACCGCATCATGCCGTCTTGAAAGAATCCAGTACAACGACAAAACTCCGCGTGGTGTTCGATGGATCTGCTAGAACGTCGACCGGATATTCCCTGAACGATGCGTTGAAGATTGGCCCGATAATCCAGGACGAGCTACTTACGTTGATTCTCCGGTTTCGGAAATACCCGATCGCGATGGTTGCGGACATAGAAAAAATGTACCGACAGGTTCGAGTGCATTCCAAGGATACTTCTTTGCAACGAATATTGTGGCGATTTAGTCACGACGAACCTATTTGTAGCTATGAGTTATTAACTGTAACATACGGTTTGACCCCCTCATCTTTTCTCGCCACACGAACCTTACAGCAGCTGGCCTTAGACGAAGGAAAAAGTTTTCCCCTAGGAAGCCTCGCGCTACGCAAGTCGTTTTATGTCGATGACTACATTGGAGGAGCAGATACGTTGGATAAGGCTATTCAGACCCGGTTGGAATTGGACAAACTGTTGGCCAAGGGCGGATTCCGACTGCGAAAGTGGACCACTAACAATTCAAAAGTATTAGAGGGTATCGACCCATCGCAAATTGGTGCCCAGACTACTCTGCAACTCGACCACGGTCAACCCACCACGGCGCTAGGTGTAAGTCGGGAACCAAATGCGGATAAGCTGCTTTTTCATTCCACATTAACGCAGGGTTGCGATCCATTAACGAAAAGGGCCATTCTGTCATCCGTATCGAAACATTTCGACCCGCTGGGTCTAACCGCACCGGTAGTCATTCGGGCAAAAATGCTGTTGCAGGATCTTTGGCTTCAACCCTGTGGATGGGATGATGAGGTTTCTGACAATATACGGAAAAAATGGGAATGTTACCACCACGATCTTCAAAAAATTTCTGCTTACAAAGTTAACCGTTGCGTAGTCCTACCCAACTCCACTATCCAATTGCACACCTTTGCGGATGCATCTCAACAAGCATACGGTGCATGTGTTTATGTTAGATCTACCGATCCCCGCGGGCATGTCCACGTTCAGTTGATTGCTGCGAAATCCCGGGTGGCACCAAAAGGATAAGCATTCCGCGATTGGAGCTAGCCGCGGCCGTTCTTGCTTCCAGATTGCATAAAAAAGTTGTTCGCGCTCTCGAAATACTCAAGTTCGATTCTGTTTTTTGGTCGGATTCAACTGTTACACTAGAATGGCTACGATCACCGTCATTTGTTTGGAGCACCTTCGTTGCTAATCGAGTGTCCGAAATACAAACGAACACGCAGGGATGCCAATGGAAACATATAGCTGGCACACACAATCCAGCTGACCTAATCACGAGAGGGATGAAAGTTGACGATTTTCTGCTCAGCGAATTATGGCACTACGGACCTACCTGGTTAAAAATTCCATCGGTGGCATGGCCAATATCGGATCCAAGGCAAACAATCTCAGAAGACATTCTAGAGAGACGCAAAATGGTGGCGGCAGTCCAAAGTATGCAAGCCGTGAATGAAATATTCGGCAAATACTCTTCTTATCACCGGTTGCTACGAGTAACAGCATACTGTTTCCGCTTCATTCATGCCTTTCGACCGCCAATGTCGTCGGAGACCATAGTAGAACCAAAGCACCTCACTGTGGATGAAATATCGAACGCGCTTACAAACCTTATAAAGCTAGCCCAGGCAGACGGATTTGCAGAAGAATTAAGAGATTTGGGAAAAGGAAAGCCTGTTTCTAATCACTCGCATTTGCGGCTACTGAATCCGTTTATCGATTCCGACGGAGTCATCCGAGTTGGAGGGCGTTTGAGACTTTCTGAGCAGCCTTACCTAACCAAGCATCCAATCCTACTACCCAGTTCCCATCCTTTCACACGATTAGTTATCGAGCGTTTCCACCGAAAACTGCTTCACGGTGGCGGCAACGCAACGTTAGCGGCTATTCGACAAGAATATTGGCCCATTCATGGACGTCGATCAGTCAACAATGTAATCAGAAAATGCTTCCAACGACACGCGACGTTCCCAAGCGGTCACCCATCTAAGTACTAATCGCGCCCGATGTTGCTTAACTTCGGTGATCGGACGAGAACCGGTGTTTTCAACAATGCTTCCGATGCACACGAGCCTCTCCCGTTCCCGCCAAGCAAATGACAGGTCAGTTACCTTTCCAACGAACCACTCCCGCACGTCCGTTTGCCGTCACTGGAGTGGACTACGCAGGCCCAGTCTATTTAAAGCCGATACATAAACGCGCCGCAGCATCCAAAGCATATCTCAGTATTTTTGTTTGTTTCGTAACGAAGGCCGTACACATTGAGCTGGTAGGCGATCTATCTACTGCTGCCTTTCTCACTGCATTACGAAGATTTATTGCTCGTCGTGGTTGTCCGTTGCACATACACTCGAATAACGGTAAAAACTTTGAGGGTGCCCGCAATGAACTTCACGTTTTATACAAACAGCTACACGATAAAAATTATGTAGGAGAGATTGCAGAAGTATGTGCAAATCAGGGGATCCAGTGGCATATGACACCACCGAAAGCCCCACATTTTGGTGGGCTATGGGAGGCCGCAGTGAAGGTGGCGAAAAAGCACTTACATCGGCAGCTAGGGAACGCCATGCTATCCTTCGAGGATATGGCAACGGTGCTTGCAGAAATCGAAGCAGCAATGAACTCCAGACCCCTAACGCCCCTCACAGAAGACCCCAACGATTTATCCATCTTGACACCAGCACATTTCCTAATAGGCGAATCATTGACCGCTCTGCCTGCTCCTGACTTCAGCGCCAGTCCGATCGGCCGCTTGAGTCACTACCAGCGCCTTCAGCAACGAGTGCAGCATTTCTGGCATCAATGGAAACGCGAATATCTACAGGAGTTGCAGAAGGAGAACAAACACATCGCACCAAACACTTCGTTTCAGCCAGGAAGAATGGTGATCGTCGTTGATGACTTTTTGGCTCCTGTGAAGTGGCCGCTAGCGAGAATAGTCAGCGCAAGTCCAGGAGTAGATGGTCTTACTCGGGTCGTCGATCTTCGCACCAGCAGAGGTATCATCCGCCGACCAATTACTAAAATTTGCCTATTGCCTTACGAAACCGAGAACGAGAAGGAAGATTAATAATTTTGTATCATTTAGAATTAAGAAATGTGATCGCGATGAGGATTTTGACAGTAGATAGACAGAGTGAAATTTAGGAATTTCAGGTGGCGGCTATGACAGTTTCTAATAAAAAGCGTTGCTTCAATTCGAGGAAGCTGTCAGTGAAATGCGATTATAGCACTGCCAAGTTAGCTCTCGCGCTATAAATTTATAAAATATCTCACAACGTAGGGTACACAGCGGCTAGAAATTAAAATACGGTCTCTTTCCCATCGAGACGCGAAGCGGTTCGGATCTCAAATAAAAGTTGTTCTCAGTGATCGTTAGTTTAATTTAAATCCTGTGTGGTGCTTAACGAGAACAAAGCCGAAAACCCCGATTCTGCTCTGAACATATATATATATATATATATATATATATATATATATATATATATATATATATATATATATATATATATATATATATATATATATATATATATATATATATATATATATATATATATATATATATATATATATATATATATATATATATATATATATATATATATATATATATATATATATATATATATATATATATATATATATATATATATATATATATATATATATATATATATATATATATATATGATACCTCTGCTGGTGCGAAGATCGACGACCCGAGTAAGACCATCTACTCCTGGACTTGCGCTGACTATTCTCGCTAGCGGCCACTTCACAGGAGCCAAAAAGTCATCAACGACGATCACCATTCTTCCTGGCTGAAACGAAGTGTTTGGTGCGATGTGTTTGTTCTCCTTCTGCAACTCCTGTAGATATTCGGTTTTCCATTGATGCCAGAAATGCTGCACTCGTTGCTGAAGGCGCTGGTAGTGACTCAAGCGGCCGATCGGACTGGCGCTGAAGTCAGGAGCAGGCAGAGCGGTCAATGATTCGCCTATTAGGAAATGTGCTGGTGTCAAGATGGATAAATCGTTGGGGTCTTCTGTGAGGGGCGTTAGGGGTCTGGAGTTCATTGCTGCTTCGATTTCTGCAAGCACCGTTGCCATATCCTCGAAGGATAGCATGGCGTTCCCTAGCTGCCGATGTAAGTGCTTTTTCGCCACCTTCACTGCGGCCTCCCATAGCCCACCAAAATGTGGGGCTTTCGGTGGTGTCATATGCCACTGGATCCCCTGATTTGCACATACTTCTGCAATCTCTCCTACATAATTTTTATCGTGTAGCTGTTTGTATAAAACGTGAAGTTCATTGCGGGCACCCTCAAAGTTTTTACCGTTATCCGAGTGTATGTGCAACGGACAACCACGACGAGCAATAAATCTTCGTAATGCAGTGAGAAAGGCAGCAGTAGATAGATCGCCTACCAGCTCAATGTGTACGGCCTTCGTTACGAAACAAACAAAAATACTGAGATATGCTTTGGATGCTGCGGCGCGTTTATGTATCGGCTTTAAATAGACTGGGCCTGCGTAGTCCACTCCAGTGACGGCAAACGGACGTGCGGGAGTGGTTCGTTGGAAAGGTAACTGACCTGTCATTTGCTTGGCGGGAACGGGAGAGGCTCGTGTGCATCGGAAGCATTGTTGAAAACACCGGTTCTCGTCCGATCACCGAAGTTAAGCAACATCGGGCGCGATTAGTACTTAGATGGGTGACCGCTTGGGAACGTCGCGTGTCGTTGGAAGCATTTTCTGATTACATTGTTGACTGATCGACGTCCATGAATGGGCCAATATTCTTGTCGAATAGCCGCTAACGTTGCGTTGCCGCCACCGTGAAGCAGTTTTCGGTGGAAACGCTCGATAACTAATCGTGTGAAAGGATGGGAACTGGGTAGTAGGATTGGATGCTTGGTTAGGTAAGGCTGCTCAGAAAGTCTCAAACGCCCTCCAACTCGGATGACTCCGTCGGAATCGATAAACGGATTCAGTAGCCGCAAATGCGAGTGATTAGAAACAGGCTTTCCTTTTCCCAAATCTCTTAATTCTTCTGCAAATCCGTCTGCCTGGGCTAGCTTTATAAGGTTTGTAAGCGCGTTCGATATTTCATCCACAGTGAGGTGCTTTGGTTTTACTATGGTCTCCGACGACATTGGCGGTCGAAAGGCATGAATGAAGCGGAAACAGTATGCTGTTACTCGTAGCAACCGGTGATAAGAAGAGTATTTGCCGAATATTTCATTCACGGCTTGCATACTTTGGACTGCCGCCACCATTTTGCGTCTCTCTAGAATGTCTTCTGAGATTGTTTGCCTTGGATCCGATATTGGCCATGCCACCGATGGAATTTTTAACCAGGTAGGTCCGTAGTGCCATAATTCGCTGAGCAGAAAATCGTCAACTTTCATCCCTCTCGTGATTAGGTCAGCTGGATTGTGTGTGCCAGCTATATGTTTCCATTGGCATCCCTGCGTGTTCGTTTGTATTTCGGACACTCGATTAGCAACGAAGGTGCTCCAAACAAATGACGGTGATCGTAGCCATTCTAGTGTAACAGTTGAATCCGACCAAAAAACAGAATCGAACTTGAGTATTTCGAGAGCGCGAACAACTTTTTTATGCAATCTGGAAGCAAGAACGGCCGCGGCTAGCTCCAATCGCGGAATGCTTATCCTTTTGGTGCCACCCGGGATTTCGCAGCAATCAACTGAACGTGGACATGCCCGCGGGGATCGGTAGATCTAACATAAACACATGCACCGTATGCTTGTTGAGATGCATCCGCAAAGGTGTGCAATTGGATAGTGGAGTTGGGTAGGACTACGCAACGGTTAACTTTGTAAGCAGAAATTTTTTGAAGATCGTGGTGGTAACATTCCCATTTTTTCCGTATATTGTCAGAAACCTCATCATCCCATCCACAGGGTTGAAGCCAAAGATCCTGCAACAGCATTTTTGCCCGAATGACTACCGGTGCGGTTAGACCCAGCGGGTCGAAATGTTTCGATACGGATGACAGAATGGCCCTTTTCGTTAATGGATCGCAACCCTGCGTTAATGTGGAATGAAAAAGCAGCTTATCCGCATTTGGTTCCCAACTTACACCTAGCGCCGTGGTGGGTTGACCGTGGTCGAGTTGCAGAGTAGTCTGGGCACCAATTTGCGATGGGTCGATAACCTCTAATACTTTTGAATTGTTAGTGGTCCACTTTCGCAGTCGGAATCCGCCCTTGGCTAACAGTTTGTCCAATTCCAACCGGGTCTGAATAGCCTTATCCAACGTATCTGCTCCTCCAATGTAGTCATCGACATAAAACGACTTGCGTAGCGCGAGGCTTCCTAGGGGAAAACTTTTTCCTTCGTCTAAGGCCAGCTGCTGTAAGGTTCGTGTGGCGAGAAAAGATGAGGGGGTCAAACCGTATGTTACAATTAATAACTCATAGCTACAAATAGGTTCGTCGTGACTAAATCGCCACAATATTCGTTGCAAAGAAGTATCCTTGGAATGCACTCGAACCTGTCGGTACATTTTTTCTATGTCCGCAACCATCGCGATCGGGTATTTCCGAAACCGGAGAATCAACGTAAGTAGCTCGTCCTGGATTATCGGGCCAATCTTCAACGCATCGTTCAGGGAATATCCGGTCTACGTTCTAGCAGATCCATCGAACACCACGCGGAGTTTTGTCGTTGTACTGGATTCTTTCAAGACGGCATGATGCGGTAAATAATACACATGCTCTGGTTCACATTCTTTTGTAGAGACTTGTCTCATATGCCCTAGCGTTAGGTACTCGGACATAAAGAGATGGTATTGTATTTTCATATCAGGATCTCGGGATAATCTTTTCTCAAGGTAGCGAAACCGCCGTAAGGCTGTTGTTTTGGATTCCCCTATCATGTGGTCAAAATTTGATTGACGGGGCAATCGCACCACGTATCTGCCCTCGCTCGTACGGGATACATTTTTGGTGTAGTGGGATTCACATTGCTGTTGTTCGGGGGAGTGAAGTCGCTTGCCTTCAATTTCTTCGATGCGCCAGAACTGCTCCAGAGCTTCAGAAAGGCTATCGTTTATCGCGAGATGACAAAGCAGAGGGTGCGAAACGAGCCCCACTTGCTGCCTGCCGGTGACGATCCACCCAAAAACGCTCTCTATTAAGGTTGGCTTTCCTAAGCATTCAATTTTGTTTCCCGAATTAATGAAGGTGAAAAAGTGTTCCGCACCGAGCAATAAATCGATAGCACCAGTTTTATCGAATGTTGGGTCGGCCAAAAAGAGGTGTTGAGGTACATGGCAATTGTCCCTAGGTAAGATCGTTGCAGGTAAGTCAATCGTGATACGGGGCATAACAAGACATTCCAAATCAATTGCGAAATCATTCATTCTGGATTTAATGTTGGCTTTAACAGCGTGACGAACGCTACACGAGGATTGGCCCACACCAGAAATAGGAATATTGATTTTCCTGCGTTTCAAACGCAACATTTGGCACAACCTTTCGCTTATAATATTTGACTGCGATCCGTTATCTAGCAAAGCTCGGGCATGGTGCGCTTGGCCATTCGAATCGAGAACCAATACAACAACTGTTGAGAGCAATACGTTTGCATCAGAACTGGGTTTGGAAGAAAGAGCACAAGATGGATAAGCGGTGGCATGAGATGTCGTTGCTGGTTGATGAAGGACCGAGTCCGTTGAATGCTGTTCGTTTTGTGTAGGAATGGCCATTGCCCGGGATGTAGTTGTTATCTGTTCATCGGTGGTTGGATGATAGCCTGGATGTAACAACGAATGGTGCCTCCTCTTGCAATGACGACAGGAAAATTTTGACTGACAGTTGCGAGCAATGTGGTTCTGTCTGAAGCAATTATGACAAAGGTGCAGATCATTAACGAGATTTAAACGATCGGAGAGGGACATTGTTCCAAAGTGTTGACACTGGAATAACAAATGGTGCTGATCACATGAATGACATTTATACTGATTGGTTTCAGTCACAGCATGGGTAGCAATTCTATTAAACGACGAGCGGCGAAATGCGGGCGGCTGATTATTAGACGGCTGATTGCTGGACAGTAAAAGAGCTTGATGGTTAACGGTCATCGACTCTAACACGCGGACGCGTCGTTGCAAAAAGTCGATTAAACAGTTGAAGTCCGGATTGTCAGCCGTAGTAGCGAATACTTCCCAAGCTTTAAGGGTACCATCATCGAGACGTTGGCAAAGCAAGTGTTCCAACATGGTGCTCCATGCGTCAATGGGCTCTCCAAGCTGACGCAGGGTTTTGGTATGACGTACGAAATCATCAACGACAGCATGCAATGCAGTAGCGGATTCGGTTTTCATTCGGGGGCAATCTAAAAGCGCTTGAACGTGGCGCTTTTTAAGAAGATAATCATTGGCATAACGCGACACAAGAGTTTGCCAGGCAATACAGTAGTTAGCGGCACTGATACCTATGGATTCAATAAGCTGAGCTGCCTCTCCTTTCACAGCGGCTCTAAGATAGTGGAATTTTTGGATTTCGGGGACTTCTGTGTTGTCGTGAATCAACGCAACGAACGTATCGTGGAAGGCCAGCCACTGGTTATAGTCCCCATCAAATTCAGGTAACGAAATAACTGGCAGTTTAATTGCTGAAAGCCCAGAATAGGCAGACTGTGGGAATGCGCCGGTAGAAGGATTAGCCTTAGAGACATGGGATTGCAAAGCAGCCTTTATTTGGAAAAAGCGGGTTTCATAGTGGGAACGAAATTGGAGATTTAGGACCATACCTTCATTAGTATCCTCCAAGTCCTCAAGCTGTGTCTGTACATCCTCCAGTCCCATCCACACGGTATCAAGATTTTCGAGTCGTAGTTGCACTTGACCTGCATCCCGTTCCGCAGCATAATTTTCGACAAACTGCTCCGCTCTTCCTAGTGACGCGACAAGTGTTGTTCGCCGATTGATAAGCTGCTGCTTTGTACGCTCGTCTGCCATTTTGGACACCGAATCGCCGACACTAGCCGGAAAATGAGAGAGCACGGAAGCACCGAAAGGGGAATATAAAGTAGTTGGAGCGGTACTAACCTTCTCAAGGCTAGTTTAATGCCTTGTATTTAATTATTCGATGAAACTGGATTTGCAGTTGAGCGTCGATCTGTTGATACCAGAAGTGCAGTAGCAACCTTCGAAATTCCTGCTTAAACGTGCTTCGGCTGGGCAAGGATCCGTCCGAGGAACATGTGGTCGCAGAAGATTGCGCGTAGAATGTCGGAGCTCGTGAATTTCTATTCAAGCATCAATTAGGCGGCAATCGCAAATGCGGTATCACGGCCGCGAGTAGATAACGCGGGATAAGACACTTAATTTAAAAAGCCGGAAACCAATCCTGGTCAATATATATATATATATATATATATATATATATATATATATATATATATATATATATATATATATATATATATATATATATATATATATATATATATATATATATATATATATATATATATATATATATATATATATATATATATAATGGGGGGAGCGGCACTACTCGCCCCGTCGGAGCTGCTTACGGACAGTGTGGCTTTTGCGAGAATTCAGCGGTCCAATGCCTGAATCTCGCCACGACCTAGGCTAGCTCCCGCTGATGGTCCGGGACTGCTTGCTAGTAGTGAGCACTTCCGTGGCCTTCGGTAATCGCCAATTGCCGACCCGTGGTGGCATACAGCTCTGCCAAAATAATATATATATCGACTATATAAAAATGGAATTCCGTAACGCTTGATCTTAATGATATTATTCGCTCCGTCTCTGAGGTGTACAGTAGAGATGGTCGGGTATGGGAAATTTGTTACCCGTACCCGACCCGTACCCGGCTCATCGAGAATTTTCAAACCCGTACCCGACCCGAACCCGAAGTCAGGTTTGTTTAAAATACCCGTACCCGACCCGAACCCGAAAATTTTTTTTCAGCTACCCGTACCCGATCCGTACCCGAAAGGAAAATGCCCTGAAATTGCCGGTACCCGACCCGTTTAGGATGGATTTTTATTTTATTTTTTTTTTTATTTTATTTTAAATACCTGGTTACCTCGCACATTTCATGCACGAATTGTCATATGTGGTTTCTCGAGATGATGGCCGGAGTAAGGCTAGAACTGAGTGTTCATGTGAACGAATGTTAATGAACCCAGAGTTCCAGGCGATGTATTGGTTCACCTAGAATCCAGCGTAGCATCTGTCACTGAGTACGTCCGCTCGTTTGTTGTAGAAAAATTTGACCATTTTATAACGCAGCGAAATATCTATTCATAACTGTGTATGGAGAATTCGGGCTCCATTTTTCCTGTTAGTTACCTCATAATAAAATTGATCAGTGGTTTCAATTATTTATTTTGTATGCATACGTATGATTCATATGAACTGTTGAAATTTTTATTTTGTTTTCGAGAGATTAATAAAAATTCAATGGAATTTTCTTGAAAGATTCATTCAACATTCAAACGTGATGAAGTGTATAGTTCGAAATTGTTACCAAACGATTTATTTTTTATTTTTTTTTTATACCCGAGTAATAATTACAAAAGCGTCGCTTCATAAAACAAAAGTTGGTTAAGCAATTTCTCAAATTTCAAAAGAAAGCCGGCTTCAACCGTAAATCCAGGAAGCTCAAGTTCAATAACCGAAATGCGCTGGCAGGATAATTACTGAAAGTTTATGAAATTTATTATTTCACGTAAAAATAAACCAAAATATTTTGTATAATCACACTAAATACAAAAAGTGCTTGCGTTGAATATTTTTTCAAGTAAGACAATACTTTCAAGTTGTTACAATACCTGCTACTAAAAGATGCTTTTTTTCTACTGGTTCAAATTGACAGCTCATTCTGGTTCATTTGACACTCCCACAGCTCGTATCCGTTTCTCCCTCCGAGACCAAAACTATGCTAATACACCGAGGCTTGGCAAGTTAATAATTAAATTCGCATAATGCACGGAAATCGAGTTACCCGTACCCGACCCGTACCCGACGAGTTGAGAATTTTTCAAACCCGTACCCGACCCGAACCCGAAGCCTTGGTTTTTAAATTACCCGTACCCGACCCGAACCCGAAAATATTTTTTGGCGTTGCCCGAAACCCGACCCGAACCCGTCGGGTACGGGTCGGATACGGGTATCGAGTAAAAATACCCGTACCCGACCATCTCTAGTGTACAGGAATCATCATTATTTTGAATCGTTCTAAATCAAAAAAATAAGCGGTGATATGTAGGTTTTTTTTACATTAAAATGTTCACTGATGTTTAGGAAAGACATTTGAGAAAAAATGATAGGTATCTGATAACTAAAACTTGAAATATTATCAACAAAACTACGTAAAACATGCACAATTATGACTTTTTGTGCTGAATTCGCGTCTAAATCAAAATTTATTATTTATTATTTCAGAGTATTTAAATTAAAATGTTCGTTAATCTTCAGGAAAAACATCTGAGGAAAAATATTAGTATCTTATTACGGAAATTTGATATATTATTCAGAAAACTACGTAAAACATGCAAAATTATGACCTTTCAGCTCAATTCGTCTCTAAATCAAAATTCAAAGCGGTAACATGTAAGTTTTTTTACATGAAAATGTTCGTTGATCTTCAGGAAAGACATTTGAGAAAAAATAATAGGTATCTGATTACTAAAATTTTAGATATTATTCACAAAACTACGTAAAACATGCATAATTATGACTTTTTATACTCAATTTAACTCTAAATCAAAATTCAAAGCGATGACATATAATTCTTTTTTTATTAAAATGTTCGTTAATGTTCAGGAAAGACATTTGAGGAGAAATAATAGGTATCTGATTACTAAAATTTGAGAATATTATTCACAAAACCACGTAAAACATGCAAGATTATGAATTTTTATGCTGAATTCGCGTCTAAATCAAACTTCAAAGCGATGAGATATTATTCTTTTTTCATCAAAATTTCCGTTGGTGTTCAGGAAAGACATTTGAGGAAAAAACAGGTATCTGATTACTTAAACTCAAGTCATTATTCACAAAACTACGTGAAACATGCAAACTCATTATTTTTGATATTGAACTTGCCTCTAAATCAAAATTTAAAGTTATGATCTGTGATTTTTTTCAATGAATTGTTCGTTAATGTTTAGGAAAGACATCTGAGGAAAAATATTAGTATCTTATTACGGAGACTTGATATTCACAAAACTACGTAAAACATGCAATATTATTTTTTTTCATGCTCAATGCATTTTCAATGCATTTTCATGCGGGATGGCCATCCCATTTCCGATTATACCTATATTGGGTGAAGTTCGGGCCATTCCACAATCGTTTACAGTAAAACCTTTTTTTATGTAACTTTTGGAAGAAAGAAATTAATGTAAGAAGAATTGAGCATGACCAGCCATGCTAAGTTTTCCGCTACAATGAAAGAGATGGCATGAGATTTTTTGAAATGAAAGTGCTTATTGGTGTCCAAGGAACACGTCTGAGAAAAATGAAGGGTTTCTGATAACTAACAATTCAGAAGACTAATTCAGAAGAAAAAGTCATAATCTTGCATGTTTTATGTAGTTTTGTGAATAATATCTCAAATTTTAGTAATCAGATACCAATTATTTTGGTCCCCGTGGTTCTGTAGTTAGCGATGTCGGTCGGCTAGCTCTCCCACACGGTTGTGATATCGGGTTCGATTCCCGATCGAGTCGAGGATCTTTTCGAGCTGGAAATGTTCTCGACTCAGCACTGGGGCACGGTGTATCGTTGCACTTATCCTACACATACAAAGTGTGCCAAAAACAATATCGATAACGAATTCTCTCAACTAATCTAGTTGATCGAGACCGCTATTAGCCCCCAAGGCTAAGCGTGCGATATTGTTTTTATACCAATTATTTTTTCTCAAATGTATTTACTGAAGATCTACGAATATTTTCATGTGAAATAACTTACATGTCACCGATTTGAATTTTGATTCAGAGACTAATTGAGCATGAAAAAAAATAATTTTGCATGGTTTACGTAGTTTTGTGAATATCAAGTTTCCGTAATAAGATACTAATATTTTTCCTCAGATGTCTTTC
Source organism: Wyeomyia smithii (assembly GCF_029784165.1). NCBI lineage: Eukaryota > Metazoa > Arthropoda > Insecta > Diptera > Culicidae > Wyeomyia > Wyeomyia smithii. The sequence goes on along the minus strand of NC_073696.1, from coordinate 161,907,930 downwards.
CTAAACATTAACGAACATTTCATTGAAAAAAATCACAGATCATAACTTTAAATTTTGATTTAGAGGCAAGTTCAATATCAAAAATAATGAGTTTGCATGTTTCACGTAGTTTTGTGAATAATAACTTGAGTTTAAGTAATCAGATACCTGTTTTTTCCTCAAATGTCTTTCCTGAACACCAACGGAAATTTTGATGAAAAAAGAATAATATCTCATCGCTTTGAAGTTTGATTTAGACACGAATTCGGCATAAAAATTCATAATCTTGCATGTTTTACGTGGTTTTGTGAATAATATTCTCAAATTTTAGTAATCAGATACCTATTATTTTTCCTCAAATGTCTTTCCTGAACATTAACGAACATTTTAATAAAAAAAGAATTATATGTCATCGCTTTGAATTTTGATTTAGAGATAAATTGAGTATAAAAAGTCATAATTATGCATGTTTTACGTAGTTTTGTGAATAATATCTAAAATTTTAGTAATCAGATACCTATTATTTTTTCTCAAATGTCTTTCCTGAAGATCAACGAACATTTTTATGTAAAAAAACTTACATGTTACCGCTTTGAATTTTAATTTAGAGACGAATTGAGCTGAAAGGTCATAATTTTGCATGTTTTACGTAGTTTTCTGAATAATATATTAAATTTCCGTAATAAGATACTAATATTTTTCCTCAGATGTTTTTCCTGAACATTAACGAACATTTTAATTTAAAAAATCTGAAATAATAAATAATAAATTTTGATTTAGACGCGAATCCAGCACAAAAAGTCATAATTGTGCATGTTTTACGTAGTTTTGTTGATAATATTTCAAGTTTTAGTTATCAGATACCTATTATTTTTTCTCAAATGTCTTTCCTAAACATCAATGAACATTTTAATGTAAAAAAACCTACGTATCACCGCTTATTTTTTTGATTTAGAACGATTCAAAATAATGATGATTCCTGTACACTAGAGATGGTCGAGTACGGGTATTTTTACCCGATACCCGTATCCGACCCGTACCCGACGGGTTCGGGTCGGGTTTCGGGCAACGCCAAAAAATATTTTTCGGGTTCGGGTCGGGTACGGGTAATTTAAAAACCAAGGCTTCGGGTTCGGGTCGGGTACGGGTTTGAAAAATTCTCAACTCGTCGGGTACGGGTAACTCGATTTCCGTGCATTATGAGAATTTAATTATTAACTTGCCAAGCCTCGGTGTTTTAGCATAGTTTTGGTCTCGGAGGGAGAAACGGATACGAGCTGTGGGAGTGTCAAATGAACCAGAAGGAGCTGTCAATTTGAACCAGTAGAAAAAAAGCATCTTTTAGTAGCAGGTATTGTAACAACTTGAAAGTATTGTCTTACTTGAAAAAATATTCAACGCAAGCACTTTTTGTATTTAGTGTGATTATACAAAATATTTTGGTTTATTTTTACGTGAAATAATAAATTTCATAAACTTTCAGTAATTATCCTGCCAGCGCATTTCGGCTATTGAACTTGAGCTTTCTGGATTTACGGTTGAAGCCGGCTTTCTTTTGAAATTTGAGAAATTGCTTAACCAACTTTTGTTTAATGAAGCGACGCTTTTGTAATTATTACTCGGGTATCAAAAAAAATAAATAAAAAAAAATCGTTTGGTAACAATTTCGAACTATACACTTCATCACGTTTGAATGTTGAATGAATCTTTCAAAAAAATTCTATTGAATTTTTATTAATCTCTCGAAAACAAAATAAAAATTTCAACAGTTCATATGAATCATACGTATGCATACAAAATAAATAATTGAAACCCCTGATCAATTTTATTATGAGGTAACTAACAGGAAAAATGGAGCCCGAATTCTCCATACACAGTTATGAATAGATATTTCGCTGCGTTATAAAATGGTCAAATTTTTCTACAACAGACGAGCGGGCGTACTCAGTGACAGATGCTACGCTGGATTCTAGGTGAACCAATACATCGCCTGGAACTCTGGGTTCATTAACATTCGTTCACATGAACACTCAGTTCTAGCCTTACTCCGGCCATCATCTCGAGAAACCACATATGACAATTCGTGCATGAAATGTGCGAGGTAACCAGGTATTTAAAAAAAATAAAAAAAAATAAAATAAAAATCCATCCTAAACGGGTCGGGTACGGGTCGGGTACCGGCAATTTCAGGGCATTTTCCTTTCGGGTACGGATCGGGTACGGGTAGCTGAAAAAAAAATTTTTCGGGTTCGGGTCGGTTACGGGTATTTTAAACAAACCTGACTTCGGGTTCGGGTCGGGTACGGGTTTGAAAATTCTCGTTGAGCCGGGTACGGGTAACAAATTTCCCATACCCGACCATCTCTACTGTACACCTCAGAGACGGAGCGAATAATATCATTAAGATCAAGCGTTACGGAATTCCATTCTTATATAGTAGATATATATATTATTTTGGCAGAGCTGTATGCCACCACGGGTCGGCAATTGGCGATTACCGAAGGCCACGGAAGTGCTCACTACTAGCAAGCAGTCCCGGACCATCAGCGGGAGCTAGCCTAGGTCGTGGCGAGATTCAGGCATTGGACCGCTGAATTCTCGCAAAAGCCACACTGTCCGGAAGCAGCTCCGACGGGGCGAGTAGTGCCGCTCCCACCACCCAAATGCACTATACCGCCCATTGGGGCTGATGCCAGTAATGTTCCCAAATACGGCAACTGGTCGCATCACTATAGGATACGAGTCGGATTTCGTTTTCGTACCACGATTTTGGGCTGGCACCTGCGCCGAGCTTCCTTAGTAATGTAGTGTGATAACGGCTTGAAACGGCGAGATTACAACCGGTGCAGAGGTCTCCGTCCCGTAAAACCTGGCAGGCCTTCCAGTACGTTCCGAGTCCATTGCCTGGTGGGAACCAGGCAGGAGTAGGATCAGATGTCTTTTCCTGACTTGCGCCGGTCGGGGGTGTCATAGTTGCCCATAAGGCGCTATGGCAGCCGCCCCTAGCCATGGCTTCACTGCTCCGGCATAGACTACCTTGGGACCATTTAGGCGACTACTCCATTATGGATAAGGATAGCGGCTGGTAGGGGGACCCAATAAACAAGAATGCAGCAAAACAAAACTCTGGAGATGCGCGCAGATGGGTTGGAATACCCATTTGCGCGAGGTGGCATCCAGCGGTCTCCGCCGAAAAAAGTGGAGACGGATGCAGTGAAGGTCGCCTGCGAAGACGGTAAAAGCAGTACGCCTACCGGATCTACGCAAGACATCGCGGTGGCTGGTCCACCTATTAAAGGCGGCCGGAAGACAGCGGGACACGCTACCGAGGGTAGTGGCTCTGTCTAAGCAGCTCGATGCTATAATCGAGTTTGCGAAAAGTCGCAGCAATACAACGAAGTACTTGAAGCAGGCCCTCTACATGCTTCGGTCCTCCGTCGATGCTGCGAAAAAGGAGCATGCCGAGCTCGAAATGAAAGCTGCGGCTGCGGAGAAAGAGGAGACGAAGGTGACCGAGCTGGCGACGAAGTCCGTCCAAACGGACACCAGCACGTTTGCGGCGGTTTGCGCGGCAGGGCCAGCTGCCAAACGAACGCGACAGTCCCCGGGGGCACCAAGAAGCGTTTAATCGCAAACAGCCCTCAGACCGGTGTAGGAGTAGCGCAAACAACACCCACGGTGGCAGCCAAGGAGCAGAAGGCTCCAGGTAACCCGTAGGTAACGGTTCCGGGAAGGAGTAGGAACCAAAAAGTGGTGACCAACAAATCCCACTCGGTTACAAATCGTGCGACAAAGAAAGTTAAAAATAAGGGCGACGCACTCATCCTTAAGACAGAAGAGTCAAAGTACTCGGAAGCAGAGGCGTCTCGTCCACCTGTTCAACCTGTTCATAGGACAGGTAGACAATCTCAGAAAAAAAGTGATTTTTTCATATTTGTAGAGTGGATGAAAAATCATCGAAGGTAATTTATTTGTAAGTTTAATGTTATCCCGAACATCCTTATTTTATTTCCTACATAGTGGAAATTTATGCACCATAAAGAATGTAACCTGATGGGCTACCCTTCAGACTACGCCATACAACTCACACGCAACGCAACCCACACGGTCACACGCAATAATGACTACCGTTTGTTCAGATCTTTCACCTGAACTAACCGCCGTTCAACACTTCTCTGCACCTTCAAGAGCGGAAGGGTAGACGCAGTCATTTATGCTCACCACTACTAATGCGACGCCTCGCGTAAAAATGACATTTTTGGTTCAAACTTTCTGCTGAACAAAACCGATGTCAGCGAGAGAAAACATTTATTACACACCACCTCTCTTCAGTGTCTGGTAAATCTGTTTCGTTATGCCTTTCTGTTTCTTCTCTCGACGTCATTGAAATTTGAGAGAGACCACGTGGCCGCGATCACACACCGTCGCATAAGTTGCACATGTTACAAGTTTTTTCAATCTCCAATTCATCCGGTGGGTGTGTATTAGTTCGCTCGTTGTATGCATACGGAGTAGCAAAAAAATATGACAAGAGCTGCCAAGCAACATTTTCCCCGTCATAGAGTATGCAAACGTTGATGATTTCAAAGACTTGAAATGCGCCTTAAAATGACATCACGATCTGTAAACTGCGTTAGCGAAAAATAAAAACATTCGCTTTCTTGCAAGCTATTTACAGCACATAATCATTGGTTCATGGAAACTCATTTGGCCTGTTTGAATATACAAAACTCGTGCCCATCCAGAACAATATTCGCAACTTCGGCAACTCTGGTCAGACAGTATTACATATTTCCATTTCAAATAAACACTGGGGGACGAAACGAAAGTGTTTCTAATTGGACATTTGAGGTTGACGGTTGAGATTCTGATTATGTGTGGATGAAGGGAGACAAAAATGAACCAGATCGTTGCATCAATACAAATGCAGCGAGTGAAGTCTTGCCAACACATGCATTGCGGTGCTTGGCTGTATGTTCTCCTGCAGAAACACATACAAGCGTGTGGCCGTCATAATTTTTATTACTTTTTGTTTGTTACTTTTTGTGTATAATGCGCAGTCATAAGACACAAAAAGTAACAAAAAATTGTCCAAAAGTAATAAAATATTCCCCGTTTGCGTTGGGTGTACTCATGCGAGAAGTTTAGAGGCAAAAAGATCATAAACATAATTTTAATTATCGTTGGACGAAACCTGAATGATACTGACATTGCATATCACAACTCCATCCGTCGAGCGAACTTTTCTAGTTCTTCGACGGATCAAGAGTTATTTACGACATTGAGAATCATGATGCGATAAATGTGGTTAAAGATTTCCTCTATGAAATGATGCAGATATCATTATTCTACGAGAAAAGTATCGGAAAACTCGCGGTCATAATAGACCGTAAAATTTCTTTGCCATATAGATAAATGTAGAAAGATAAAAGTTTTCGAAACTGTTATCACGATACTGTTGTTTCAGTGTTGCAAATGTTGATTGAACAGGTAGCCCACTTGGTCACGCGTCGCCTCTGCTCGGAAGTCCTTAAGGCAATGAGAGGCGATGCGAGGCTTAAAGATCTGGGGGTAGATGTGCATAGCATCCGCCGATCCCGCAAGGGTAAAATGATCGTTGAGCTCCGCAAAGAAGCCAGAAACAAGGGCCCAGCCCATCGGGCATTGGCCCAAGAGGCGCTTGGAGATGGAGTACAGGTTCGGGCACTACAGGTTCGGGCACTTACCTGCGACGTAACCCTACAAATTAAATACCTGGACGAGGTCACCTAAGCATGCGAAGTCGTGGATGCCCTCAAGGAGCAGTGCAAAGTGGTTGTGGCACCAGAGGCAGTTCGACTGCGCAAAGGCCCAGTAGGGACCCAGACCGTCACTGTCAGGCTTCCGTCAGTGGACGGAAACCAGGCGCTAAAGGTAGCGAGGCTCAAAGTGGGCTGGTCAATGTGCCCACTCAGCATCTACCAGCCGCCGGAGGTCTGCTTTCGATGCTTCGAGCAAGGACACAAGTCCTTTAGCTGCAAGGGGCTGACAGGAGCTCCCTATGCAGGCGGTGCGGCGCTGCAGGCCCCAAAAGCATACTGCGGAGAGCCCCCGAAGTGCTTGGCGTGCGCCGGAAAGCGTGACGCAAAGCACATAATGGGAGGCCCGAGTTGCACGGCCGGTAAGCCGAATAGCAAGCCACGGGCGTGAGAGTGATACAGCTAAATTTGAACCACTGCTTCGCGGCTCAGCAACTGCTATACCAAGCAGTCACTGAGTCGTTGTCGGACATCGCCATAATATCGGACCCCTACCGTATTCCTTCCGAAAACGGTAACTGGATTTCGGACGGGTCCGGTATGGCGGCAATAAGGACGACGAGCAGGTTCCCGGTTCAGGAGATAGTGTCAACCTCCAACGAAGGATGCGCGGTTGCCAAGGTGAACGGAGTGTACTACTGCAGCTGCTATGCTCCGCCACGTTGGTCTACCGAGCAGTTCGCAAGGATGATAGATCATCTGCAGCTGCAGTAGTACACTCCGTTCACCTTGGCAACCGCGTATCCTTCGTTTGAGGTTGACACTATCTCCTGAACCGGGAACCTGCTCGTCGTCCGTTTTGCCGCCATACCGGACCAGTCCGAAATCCAGTTACCGTTTCCGGAAGGAATACGGTAGGGGTCCAAGATCATGGCGATGTCCGACAACGACTCAGTGCCTGCTTGGTATAGCAGTTGCTGAGCCGCGAAGCAGTGGTTCAAATTTAGCTGTGTCACTCTCACGTCCGTGGCTTGCTAGTCGGCTTACCGGCCGTGCACCTCGGGCCTCCTATTATGTGCTTTGCGTCACGCTTTCCGGCTCACGCCAAGCACTTCGGGGGCTCTCCGCAGTCTGCTTTTGTGGCCTGCAGCGCCGCACCGCCTGCATAGGGAGCCACCGGGGAGCAGATCAGTCTATCACCGTTGGTAGTGGCGGGCGACTTCAACGCATGGGCAACTGAGTGAGGAAGTCGACGCACAAACCAGAGAGGCCGGATCTTGTTGGAGGCTTTGGCGAAGCTCAACATAGATCTGGCAAACGTCGGCATGAAGAGCACCTTTAGTAGAAAAGGCGCGGAGTCGATCATCGATGTGACGTTCTGTAGTCCAGGACTGATCACGAACTGGAGGGTAGACGATGGCCACACTCATAGCGACCATCTGGCGGTCTGTTATAGCGTAGACTGTAAAACGAGACCGCATGTGGCGAGTAGAATTAATACTCCAGCTCCTCGCGGGTGGAGGATATCACACTTCAACGAAGAGGTATTTGCGGAAGCAATTAGACTAGAACACGAGGCGAGCAGAATTCGTAACCCGAGAGCTGATCAACTTGTTGCCATACTTTCGCGGGCGTGCGACGCCACTATGCCTAGGAACCGCCAGCCTAGGCATGGAAGGCCACCAGTCTACTGGTGGACCGACGCGATAGCGGACCTCCGCAGAGCGAGAAGAAGGATTCAACGTGCGCAAACCGACGAAGAAAGGGAAGATCGTCAAGGGGCATTCAGTTCCGCAAGAGCGGCGCTTAAGAGAGCAATGAAAGCTAGTAAACGTGCGTGCTTCGAAAGACTGTGCGCTAGTGCCAATACTAACCCGTGGGGTAACGCCTATAGGATGGTGATGGTCAAGACTAAGGGTGCGATGGCGCCCGCAGAAAAATCACCAGAGATGCTTGAGCGGATCATAGAGGGACTCTTTCCACGCCACGAGCCAAATCCTTGGCCTCCGGCTGGCGAGTCATTTCACCGACGTTCCAGTATCTCAAACTCAGACCAGAGGTGGTCGGCCAACCTGCCGGACACCCAATATATGAGTGACGGCGTTAGCCGTGCCGAGGCAGAGGAGGCGGAAACGGTTACAAATGAGGAACTCATCGTGATCGCCAACTCCCTGAAGGTGAGCAAGGCACCGGGATTGGATGGGATTCCGAATCTGGCTGTGAAGGAGGCCATCAAAGAGGCCCCCGGAATATTTCGGGAAGTCATGCAGAAGTGCCTGGATGACTGTACATTCCCAGAGAGATGGAAGCGACAGAAGCTGGTCTTATTGCCGAAGACAGGGAAACCACCTGGTGATCCGTCGGCATACAGACCGATATGTCTGCTCGATACGGCGGGTAAGGTGCTCGAGAAGGTTATTCTCAATAGACTGGTTGGGTACACCGAAAGTGCAAACGGTCTGTCGAGTAACCAGTTCGGCTTCCGAAAAGGCAAGTCTACGGTGGATGCTATTCTGTCCGTCACCAAAAGAGCAGAGGTAGCACTCCAGCGTAAAAGATGGGGCACTCGCTATTGCGCAATCGTCACGTTGGACGTGAAAAATGCGTTCAATAGTGTTAGCTGGGATTCCATAGCACGCTCGCTTCGGTAACTATACATTCCGGTGTCTTTGTACAGGATTTTGGAAAATTATTTCCAGAATCGTGTGCTAGTTTACAGCACAGACGAGGGTCAAAAATGTGTCCCAATTACCGCAGGGGTTCCACAAGGTTCCATTCTGGGCCCGGTACTGTGGAATATCATGTACGATGAAGTACTGAAACTAAAGCTCCCCCAAGGGGTTGTGATCGTTGGATTTGCGGACGACATCACACTTGAGGTCTACGGCGAGTCGATCGAGGAGGTTGAGTTGACGGCTTCGCACTCTATAAGCGTCGTCGAGGACTGGATGCGCTCCAAAAAACTGGAGCTGGCGCATCATAAGACGGAGATTTCAGTTGTCAAATATTTGATTTTTTTTTATTTTCACCGTGCACATAAACATAAACAATGATTGTTGTCATCACGGATGTGTTGTTTACATTGTATTCATTGTCCTTGTGTTCTGGTTTGCAAAACAGACGCGCTTTTATTGTTTTCTCAGGCATAATTTATGAACTTAGTTTTTCTGCTCATATTAAAACATCGCCAATCGTAAGTTCATGTGACAAAGTATGAATAGCTTCTCTAAAATTGATCATAACTAAGGATTCTGCATGTAATAATGAATAGATTTATGCAGCAGTAATTGCTTCGTGACAACTTTTTAAAAAGTATCCGTCCACGGAGTGACTGCAACAGTTAATGTGCAATCATATTAACCCGTAAAGACCCGGGACGGAACTTTTTTTTAGAAAATGGTCGTTCTCAGCGATGCTGCGGCCGATTTGAGTAAACTCGGAATATTATTCAAGGGGAATAGTTGCTCTAAGTTTTAGTAAGGGTGCCACCCCTCTGAACCCCTCCCAGTTTATGTGAGACCCAAATATGTCTGTGCCTTTTTTTATTTTTTCCTACTGATTGAACAAACGCATGGATTTATCATACGTATCAAATGTCCTTTGCATCAAATCATGTCGAGTAGATGAAATACGATTAACGAAAGTAAATTTTGAAGTTACCAAATTATTTCAGTGCAATATCACATAACTACGTATTTTCATAGAAAGTCAAAAAAGATGTTCTACTGAGGGAGATTGTAGCTGTGTCCTTCAAGTTTTCTACTCTACATTTTTAGAATTAGGTCTTCTAAGTCCAAATATGTTAAAAGATTCATTCTAGCATATACAGATTTTGAGAAAAACAAGTTTGAATTCACTAAAGTACGAATTTTCATCTTTCGCTATATTTGAATTCAGGAGACCTTTTTCTAAAAATGCAAAGTTGAAAAATGGAAAAACAAAATAGAAACCTACTGTGAGAGACTGAGAAAATCGAATTCCCATGAAAATTCGTACTTTAGTGAATTCAAACTTGTTTTTCTCAAAATCTGTTCATGCTAGAATAAATCTTTCGCCATTTTCGAATTCAGGAGACCTTTATCTAAAAATGTAGAGTAGAAAACTTGAAGGATACAGCTACAATCTCCCTCAGTAGAACATCTTTTTTGACTTTCTATGAAAATACGTAGTTATGTGATTTTGCACTGAAATAATTTGGTAACTTCGAAATTTACTTTTGTTAATCGTATTTCATCTACTCGGCATGATTTGATGCAAAGGACATTTGATACGTATGATAAATCCATGCGTTTGTTCAATCAGTAGGAAAAAATAAAAAAAGGCACAGACATATTTGGGTCTCACATAAACTGGGAGGGGTTCATAGGGGTGGCACCCTTACTAAAACTAAGAGCAACTATTCCCCTTGAATAATATTCCGAGTTTACTCAAATCGGCCGCAGCATCGCTGAGAACGACCATTTTCTAAAAAAAAGTTCCGTCCCGGGTCTTTACGGGTTAAGTGTTTGAAAACTGGGTGTTTATTTTGGTATATATTTTTTTCGATGATTTCCTTTTGCAGCAGTTCTATTGCAGTGGTAAATATGGTTAGAACCTACAAAAGACGTACCGGAAGCCGGGCTTATGGTAATTTTACGAAAGAAACCTTGGAAAACGCGGCGTTGGAAGTTAAAAAGAACTTGCTGTCCATCAGGAAAGCAGCTCAGCGTCATCGTTTGTGCCCATCGACGCTTTCACGGTATTTTAAGAGAGAAGGTACCGAACTGAGACCGTACGGGGGACAAACCGTACTGACATTCGACGAAGAACAAAATTTGGTAGATGGTTTGCTACTGGCTGCGGAGTGGGGAATGCCCTTTCAAAGGAGTGATCTTAAGCTAATCGTCAAGCAGTATCTTGATGGCACTGAAAACAAGGAAAACCGTTTCAAGAAAAACTACCCTGGAAATGATTGGTGTTCGTCCTTTCTAAAAAGGCACTCAATACTCTCGAAACGTTTGTCGGAAAATATAAAAAGATCTCGAGCCGAAGTTTCGCAAGATATTATATCGAAATATTTTCGGAATTTGAAATATCAGTCCAGGGTGTGAAGGCGGATTTAATCATCAACTATGATGAAACAAACCTCACAGATGATCCGGGAAGATCGAAGGTCATCGTTCGGCGATGCGCAAAACATGCCGAGCGAATCCTGGATTCTACAAAGATGAGTACATCTGTGATGTTTTCTGGAACCGCATCCGGTATTTTACTGCCTTTTTTTTGTTGTATACAAAAGCCGATTTTTGTATAACACATGGACCACAGGAGGTCCCAAGAACACCGTTTACGGATGCTCGAAAAGCGATTGGTTCGACAACGAATTATTTGAAAAGTGGTTCTTTAAGGTAGCGCTTCCACATTACAAGAAGCACGACGACAGTGAAAGTCGAGCTCCGAAAGCTCTCATTGGGGATAATTTGGCGAGTCATACATCCCTACGAGTGTCACTAACGTGCAGAGGACACAACATAAAGTTTATATTCCTCCCCCCAAACAGCACACACCTTTGCCAACCGCTGGATGTGGCCTTCTTCCGTCCATTAAAAATTAAATGGAGAGAAATTCTGCTGGAATACAAGGCAAAGTATGCGGGAACTGTACCGAAACATAAATTCCCTAGTCTTCTGAAAAAAAAAACTATTGCAAGTCTCGAAAACGCTGCCAATAATTTGCGCTCTGGTTTCCGTAGAAACGGAATATATCCTTACAACCCGCAACAAGTGTTGCAGAAGCTTCCGGATTGCAAAAAGAACCCGCCAGATGGGAAATTGTGGTGCAGCGCTTTGGTCAATGTTTTAAAAGAGGCCAAATTAGGAAGAAACGACTCATTACTGAGCCTGGACAGGCCGTGACTGCCGAAGAGTTGCAGGAAAAGCTTATAACAGCGACAAAGTTTACGAAAAACAAAGCAGGACCAACTGGCAAAAAGAAGAAAATTGATCCACCAGCACCAGAAACACCTATCGTTGTTCCTCCTACACTACAGGATAATGTAACCAGATCAAAATGATTAAGATGTTTTAACACCGTTATTTCAATAAATCAATATATGTTGCAAGTCACCCCGCAGGTGGGGTGACTTGCAACACCCATTGTTTTTAATTTTTCAAATATTTGATGAATTGTATCACTTCTTTTTCTATTTTCGTTTGCAAGTATACGCACCTATCAAAATTTTCCCAGAGTACAAGAATTAAAAAATCATTCATTAAAAAGTTATGATGAAAGGAACCTGAAAAGTGTTGCAAGTCGCCCCGTTTTACGGTATATCGATTATGTTGGACAGATAAATTTTCCAAAAAAAATTAAAATCGCTGATTTTACGTATTTAGTTGTTATAGTTGTTATTGATTTATCATCTATATATATATATATATAT